>NC_091177.1:24464453-24469453 GCF_040958095.1 Procambarus clarkii
AACCACCCCACCGCCGGCACTCGGATAGTAATCTTGGGCATAGCATTTTACCAAATCACCTCATTCTTTGGGGCACACGTGAGGAACACAAATGCGAACAAGCCTGAATGGTCCCCAGGACAATATGCAACTGAAAACTCACACCCCAGAAGTGACTCGAACCCATACTCCCAGGAGCCACGCAACTGGTATGTACAAGACGCCTTAATCCACTTGACCATCACGACCGGACATAATGAGGTGATAGCCGAGGCTATTTGAACCACCCCACCGCCGGCACTCGGATAGTAATCTTGGGCATAGCATTTTACCAAATCACCTCATTCTTTGGGGCACACGTGAGGAACACAAATGCGAACAAGCCTGAATGGTCCCCAGGACAATATGCAACTGAAAACTCACACCCCAGAAGTGACTCGAACCCATACTCCCAGGAGCCACGCAACTGGTATGTACAAGACGCCTTAATCCACTTGACCATCACGACCGGACATAATGAGGTGATAGCCGAGGCTATTTGAACCACCCCACCGCCGGCACTCGGATAGTAATCTTGGGCATAGCATTTTACCAAATCACCTCATTCTTTGGGGCACACGTGAGGAACACAAATGCGAACAAGCCTGAATGGTCCCCAGGACAATATGCAACTGAAAACTCACACCCCAGAAGTGACTCGAACCCATACTCCCAGGAGCCACGCAACTGGTATGTACAAGACGCCTTAATCCACTTGACCATCACGACCGGACATAATGAGGTGATAGCCGAGGCTATTTGAACCACCCCACCGCCGGCACTCGGATAGTAATCTTGGGCATAGCATTTTACCAAATCACCTCATTCTTTGGGGCACACGTGAGGAACACAAATGCGAACAAGCCTGAATGGTCCCCAGGACAATATGCAACTGAAAACTCACACCCCAGAAGTGACTCGAACCCATACTCCCAGGAGCCACGCAACTGGTATGTACAAGACGCCTTAATCCACTTGACCATCACGACCGGACATAATGAGGTGATAGCCGAGGCTATTTGAACCACCCCACCGCCGGCACTCGGATAGTAATCTTGGGCATAGCATTTTACCAAATCACCTCATTCTTTGGGGCACACGTGAGGAACACAAATGCGAACAAGCCTGAATGGTCCCCAGGACAATATGCAACTGAAAACTCACACCCCAGAAGTGACTCGAACCCATACTCCCAGGAGCCACGCAACAGGTATGTACAAGAATGAGGTGATTTGGTAAAATGCTATGCCCAAGATTACTATCCGAGTGCCGGCGGTGGGGTGGTTCAAATAGCCTCGGCTATCACCTCATTATGTCCGGTCGTGATGGTCAAGTGGATTAAGGCGTCTTGTACATACCAGTTGCGTGGCTCCTGGGAGTATGGGTTCGAGTCACTTCTGGGGTGTGAGTTTTCAGTTGCATATTGTCCTGGGGACCATTCAGGCTTGTTCGCATTTGTGTTCCTCACGTGTGCCCCAAAGAATGAGGTGATTTGGTAAAATGCTATGCCCAAGATTACTATCCGAGTGCCGGCGGTGGGGTGGTTCAAATAGCCTCGGCTATCACCTCATTATGTCCGGTCGTGATGGTCAAGTGGATTAAGGCGTCTTGTACATACCAGTTGCGTGGCTCCTGGGAGTATGGGTTCGAGTCACTTCTGGGGTGTGAGTTTTCAGTTGCATATTGTCCTGGGGACCATTCAGGCTTGTTCGCATTTGTGTTCCTCACGTGTGCCCCAAAGAATGAGGTGATTTGGTAAAATGCTATGCCCAAGATTACTATCCGAGTGCCGGCGGTGGGGTGGTTCAAATAGCCTCGGCTATCACCTCATTATGTCCGGTCGTGATGGTCAAGTGGATTAAGGCGTCTTGTACATACCAGTTGCGTGGCTCCTGGGAGTATGGGTTCGAGTCACTTCTGGGGTGTGAGTTTTCAGTTGCATATTGTCCTGGGGACCATTCAGGCTTGTTCGCATTTGTGTTCCTCACGTGTGCCCCAAAGAATGAGGTGATTTGGTAAAATGCTATGCCCAAGATTACTATCCGAGTGCCGGCGGTGGGGTGGTTCAAATAGCCTCGGCTATCACCTCATTATGTCCGGTCGTGATGGTCAAGTGGATTAAGGCGTCTTGTACATACCAGTTGCTTGGCTCCTGGGAGTATGGGTTCGAGTCACTTCTGGGGTGTGAGTTTTCAGTTGCATATTGTCCTGGGGACCATTCAGGCTTGTTCGCATTTGTGTTCCTCACGTGTGCCCCAAAGAATGAGGTGATTTGGTAAAATGCTATGCCCAAGATTACTATCCGAGTGCCGGCGGTGGGGTGGTTCAAATAGCCTCGGCTATCACCTCATTATGTCCGGTCGTGATGGTCAAGTGGATTAAGGCGTCTTGTACATACCAGTTGCGTGGCTCCTGGGAGTATGGGTTCGAGTCACTTCTGGGGTGTGAGTTTTCAGTTGCATATTGTCCTGGGGACCATTCAGGCTTGTTCGCATTTGTGTTCCTCACGTGTGCCCCAAAGAATGAGGTGATTTGGTAAAATGCTATGCCCAAGATTACTATCCGAGTGCCGGCGGTGGGGTGGTTCAAATAGCCTCGGCTATCACCTCATTATGTCCGGTCATGATGGTCAAGTGGATTAAGGCGTCTTGTACATACCAGTTGCGTGGCTCCTGGGAGTATGGGTTCAAGTCACTTCTGGGGTGTGAGTTTTCAGTTGCATATTGTCCTGGGGACCATTCAGGCTTGTTCGCATTTGTGTTCCTCACGTGTGCCCCAAAGAATGAGGTGATTTGGTAAAATGCTATGCCCAAGATTACTATCCGAGTGCCGGCGGTGGGGTGGTTCAAATAGCCTCGGCTATCACCTCATTATGTCCGGTCGTGATGGTCAAGTGGATTAAGGCGTCTTGTACATACCAGTTGCTTGGCTCCTGGGAGTATGGGTTCGAGTCACTTCTGGGGTGTGAGTTTTCAGTTGCATATTGTCCTGGGGACCATTCAGGCTTGTTCACATTTGTGTTCCTCACGTGTGCCCCAAAGAATGAGGTGATTTGGTAAAATGCTATGCCCAAGATTACTATCCGAGTGCCGGCGGTGGGGTGGTTCAAATAGCCTCGGCTATCACCTCATTATGTCCGGTCGTGATGGTCAAGTGGATTAAGGCGTCTTGTACATACCAGTTGCGTGGCTCCTGGGAGTATGGATTCGAGTCACTTCTGGGGTGTGAGTTTTCAGTTATATATATATATATATATATATATATATATATATATATATATATATATATATATATATATATATATATATATATAAGACAGAAACTTAATTTTTTGTTTGAGGATGCCAGTTCATCCGCCTAGGGAGGGGTGTCCACGCATAATAAGGAAGATGACAAGTATTCTCCTACAAAGAAATTCAAATTAAGAGATGAAGAGGTAAAGGAAGAGGTCGATATGGAGGTCATCTCAGACCTCATCTCATCTCATCTCTATGTGGTATGAAGGCACTTGTCTCTGAAGATGGGGTTGAACAAACAAAACGTACCGAGATAGAGAATGAACCAGAGGGGATCAGAGCGATATACCAGAATAACAACAATGACAGCTTTTATTAGGGACTTTGTATAGTAGCGCAATTAAATACACTTTTCAACGATTGATTGATTATTATTTTCCTTATTGAATAATTGTAGCTATAGGATGGATAGAAACACACAGTTAAACGAGTAGACTTTGATTCAGTCTTGTGCAGATTCCAGAGACAAATAAGATTCTTATACTGATAAAGCCACATAAATACTTCTCATCCATTAAGGATACCTGAAAACTGATGTCAAACAACGATAAACTCAAATAAGAGAGAGAAACAATGTATCTCCCAGAGACATATAAGATTCTGATAACACCACGCAAATTACTTTCCATCTGTTGAGACGTGGGACCAAAGACCCAAAGCTCAACTCCCGCACAGACACAAATTTAAAACAAATAGAAATCGTAAACACACACATTTAAAAATGCTCACATTTAAAAACACGCACACACACACACACACACACACACACACACACACACACACACACACACACACACACACACACACACACACACACACACACACACACACACACACACACACACACACACACAGTCCCGTAGATACCAGTTGCGTTGCTCCTGGAAGTATGGGTTCGAGTCACTTCTGGGGTGTGAGTTTTCAGTCATATATATATATATATGTATATATATATATATATATATATATATATATATATATATATATATATATATATATATATATATATATATATATATATATATATATATATATAAATGATATATGTAAATGATCTTCCAGAGGGTATAGAATCGTTTCTCTCAATGTTTGCCGATGATGCAAAAATTATGAGAAGGATTGAAACTGAGGACGATAGTAAGAGGCTACAAAAGGTTTGCCACCAGACTAGTACCCGAGCTGAGAGGTATGAGCTACGAGGAGAGACTACGGGAATTAAACCTCACTTCGCTGGAAGACAGAAGAGTTAGGGGGGACATGATCACCACATTCAAGATTCTGAAGGGGATTGATAGGGTAGATAAAGAGAGTCTATTTAACACAAGGGGAACACGCACAAGGGGACACAGGTGGAAACTGAGTGCCCAAATGAGCCACAGAGATATTAGAAAGAACTTTTTTAGTGTCAGAGTGGTTGACAAATGGAATGCATTAGGAAGTAATGTGGTGGAGGCTGACTCCATACACAGTTTCAAGTGTAGATATGACAGAGCCCGATAGGCTCATGAATCTGTACACCTGTTGATTGACGGTTGAGAGGCGGGACCAAAGAGCCAGAGCTCAACCCCCACAAACACAACTAGGTGAGTACACACACACACACACACACACACACACACACACACACACACACACACACACACATATTTTTAGATTGTCAGAAAGCCTTTGATACAGTGCCACACA
>NC_091177.1:24474453-24584453 GCF_040958095.1 Procambarus clarkii
CTCATGAGAAAGGAATGGAGTTTTAAGGAGATGGCCATCACGGGCTGTGAAGAGTTCAGAGACTACATAGCAGGCACCATAACAATGGGAGGACCAAGAATAGTAGTAGCAGTAATATACAACCCTCCACCAAATGACAGAAGACTCAGTCAAGAGTATGAAAACATCAACATGGCAGTTAACACTATAATTGAGAGGGCAGCCTCTGCTGCCTGTAGAAATAGATCCGACCTGCTAATCATGGGCGACTTCAATCACGGAAAGAGTGACTGGGAGAACAAGGAACCGCATGGAGGCAAGGATACGTGGAGAGCCAAACTATTGGAGTTGGTGACAAGCAACTTTTTAACCCAGCATGTCGGAGAACCCACAAGGATGAGAGACAATGACGAACCAGCGAGACTCGACCTAGTCTTCACTCTGAACGACTCCGACATAAGAGTAATCGGTTTTTAGATATAGCATGGGAAACAGATATAGCATGGGAAACAGAGCTAAGGGGAAAGACGGCCCAAGATATGATGGATTATATCACACAGAAGTGCAAGGACGCAGCAAACAAGTTTGTCCCAGTCCAAAAGGAAAACAGAGAAATGAAAATGAGAAACCCCTGGAATAATCAGAGATGTAGGCTAGCTAAGCAGCAAAGTAAAAGGGCATGGAGAAACTATAGGAATAACAGGACTCTGGAGAGCAGAGAAAGATACCAGAATGCCAGGAATGAATATGTCAGGATGAGAAGAGAGGCAGAAAGACAATACGAAAATGACATCACAAGCAAGGCAAAGACTCAGCCTAAATTGTTGCATAGCCACATTAGGAGAAAAACAACAGTAAAGGAACAGGTTATGAAATTAAGGATAGGGGTGGAAGGATTCACTACAAATGACAAGGAAGTGTGTGAGGAATTGAATAAGAAATTCCAGGAGGTCTTCACTTTAGAGCAAGGAGAAATTCCAGAGGTAATTGAGGGAATAGCTAACCAGGAACCACTGGAAGAGTTTGAGATTACTAGTGGGGAAGTAAGGAAGTGTTTACTAGAGTTGGATGTGACGAAGGCTATAGGCCCAGATGGAATCTCCCCTTGGGTTCTAAAGGAAGGAGCAAGAGAACTGTGCCTACCACTCTCCATAGTGTATAACAAATCACTGGCAACAGGGGAACTGCCAGATATTTGGAAAGCAGCTAACGTAGTCCCGATATACAAGAAAGGGGATAGACAGGAGGCACTGAACTACAGGCCAGTGTCCCTAACCTGCATACCATGCAAGCTGACGGAGAAGATTGTGCGAAAAAAGCTAGTGGAGCATCTGGAACGAAGGAACTTTGTAACACAGCATCAACATGGGTTCAGGGATGGCAGGTCCTGCCTCAGAGGGTTACTTGAATTATACAACCAGGCAACAAAAATAAGGCAAGAAAGAGAATGGTGGGCAGACTGCATATTTTTGGATTGTCAGAAAGCCTTTGATACAGTGCCACACAAGTGGCTAGTTCGAAAGCTGGAGATGCAGGCTGGAGTGAAAGGGCAGGTACTCTGGTGGATAGAGGAGTACCTAAGCAACAGTAGACAACGAGTCTGTGTGAGGGGTGAGGTCTCAGATTGGCGAGACGTCACAAGTGGAGTCCCGCAGGGGTCAGTCCTTGGACCTATACTGTTTCTGGTATATGTAAATGATCTCCCAGAGGGTATAGATTCGTTTCTCTCAATGTTTGCCGACGATGCAAAAATTATGAGGAGGATTGAAACAGAGGATGATAGTAGGAAGCTACAAGATGACCTGGATAGACTGAGTGAATGGTCCAACAAATGGCTGTTGAAGTTCAACCCGAATAAATGCAAAGTAATGAAACTAGGCAGTGGAAACAGGAGGCCAGGCACAGGATACAGAATAGGAGATGAAGTACTTAATGAAACAGACAGAGAGAAAAATCTAGGAGTTGATATCACACCAAACCTGTCTCCTGAAGCCCACATAAAGAGAATAACGTCTGCGGCATATGCAAGGCTGGCTAACATCAGAACGGCGTTCAGGAACCTATGTAAGGAATCATTCAGAATCTTGTACACCACATATGTAAGACCAATCCTGGAGTATGCGGCCCCAGCATGGAGCCTGTACCTTGTCAAGCACAATACGAAGCTGGAAAAAGTCCAAAGGTATGCTACTAGACTAGTCCCAGAACTAAGAGGCATGAGTTATGAGGAAAGGCTGCGGGAAATGCACCTTACGACACTGGAAGACAGAAGAGTAAGGGGGGACATGATCACAACCTACAAAATCCTCAGGGGAATCGACCGGGTAAACAAGGATGAACTATTCAACACTGGTGGGACGCGAACAAGGGGAGACAGGTGGAAGCTGAGTACCCAAATTAGCCACAGAGACGTTAGAAACAACTTTTTCAGTGTTAGAGTAGTTAGTAAATGGAATGCACTAGGAAGTGATGTCGTGGAGGCTGACTCCATACACAGTTTCAAATGTAGATATGATAGAGCCCAGTAGGCTCAGGAATCTGTACACCAGTTGATTGGCGGTTGAGAGGCGGGACCAAAGAGCCAAAGCTCAACCCCTGCAAGCACAATTAGGTGAGTACAATTAGGTGAGTACACACACACACACACACACACACACACACACACACACACACACACACACACACACACACACACACACACACACACACACACACACACACACACACACACACACACACACACACACGTTACAGTCGTAGTCATATATAATCCACCACCAAATGACAGAAGACCCAGACAGGAATACGATAGAAACAATATGGCCACCATTAACATAACAGAGAGAGCAGCTTCTGTTGCTAGTAGGATTGGATCTGGACTACTAATCATGAGAGACTTCAACCATGGCAAGATAGATTGGGAGAACAGAGACCCGCATGGAGGACCAGAAACATGGAGAGCTAAGCTGCTGGACGTGGCAACAAGAAACTTTCTAAGCCAGCACATCAAGGATCCAACAAGAATGAGAGGAGAGGATGAACCAGCAATGCTTGACCTGATATTTACCCTAAATGAGTGGGATAAAAGGGAAATCAGGATGGAAGCACCCTTGGGAATGAGTGATCAAAGTGTATTGAACTTTGAGTACCTGGTAGAGCTAAAAATTATCCCCCCCCCCCCCCTCGAAAAAGAACTAGGAAACAAAAGGCTGGCATACCGAAAGAGAAATTACGAGGAGATGAGAAGCTTCCTAAGGGAAATATTTTGGGACACAGACCTCAGAGCTAAGTCTGTACAAGATATGTTGGACTATGTCACCCAAAAGTGTCAAGAGGCAGTAAGCAGATACATCCCAGCCCAAAAGGAAAAATCCGAGAAGCAAAGAAGAATCCATGGTATAATAGGGCATGTATGGAAGCAAAGAAACTAAACAAAAGGGCGTGGAGGAACTTTCGGAATAACAGAACACCAGAAAGCAGAGAGAGATACCAGAGAACCAGGAATGAGTATGTCAGGGTGAGAAGAGAAGCAGAGAAAAGTTGTATAAACGATATAGCAAACAAAGCCAAGAACGAACCAAAGCTACTCCACTGTCACATCAGAAGGAAAACAACATTGAAAGAACAGGTAGTGAAACTTAGAACAGGCGAGGACAGGTATGCAGAGAATGACAAAGAGGTGTGTGATGAACTCAACAAGAGGTTCCAAGAGGTCTTCACAACAGAACAAGGTGAGGTCACTGTGCGAGGAGAAAGGGAAGTAAACCAGGCGGCCTTGGAAGAGTTCGAAATTACGAGAGAGGAGGTCAAGAGACACCTGCTGGATCTGGATGTTAGAAAGGTTGTTGGTCCAGACATTTCCATAGGTACTGATAGAGTGTGCAGAGGCATTTTCCTTGTCACTCTCCATAGTGTACAAAAGGTCACTGGAGATGGGAGACCTACCAGAAATATGGAAGACGGCGAATGTGATTCCAATATACAAAAAGGGCGACAGGCAAGAGGCACTGAGCTACAGGCCAGTGTCCTTGACTTGTATACCATGCAAGGTGATGGAGAAGATGTGAGAAAAAGCCTGGTAGCACATCTGGAGAGAAGGGACTTCGTGACAAATCGCCAACATGGGTTCAGGGAGGGTAAATCTTACCTGACTGGCTTAATAGAATTCTACGACCAGGTGACACAGATTAAGCAAGAAAGAGAGGGCTGGGCGGACTGTATTTTCTTGGATTGTCGAAAAGCCTTTGACACAGTACCGCATAAGAGGCTGGTACATAAGCTGGAGAGAGAGGCAGGTGTAGCTAGTAAGGTGCTACAGTGGAAAAGGGAGTACCTAAGCAATAGGAAACAGAGAGTTACGGTGAGGGGTGAGACCTCCGATTGGCGTGAAGTCACCAGTGGAGTCCCACAGGGCTTTGTACTCGGTCCTATCTTGTTTCTGATATATGTAAATCATCTCCCGGAGGGTATAGATTCATTTCTCTCAATGTTTGTGGACGATGCCAAAATTATGAGAAGGATTAAGACAGAAGAGGACTGTTTGAGGCTTCAAGAAAACCTAGACAAGCTGAAGGAATGGTCGAACAAATGGTTGTTAGAGTTTAACCCAACCAAATGTAATGTAATGAAGATAGGTGTAGGGAGCAGGAGGCCAAATACAAGGTATCATCAGGGAGAGGAAATTCTTCAGGAGTCGGAGAAAGAAAAAGACTTGGAAGTTGATATCACGCCAGACTTGTCTCCTGCAGCCCATATCAAGAGGATAACATCAATGGCGTATGCCAGGCTGGCCAACATACGAACGGCATTCAGAAACTTATGTAAAGAATCATTCAGAACTTTGTATACCACATATGTCAGGCCAATCCTGGAGTATGTAGCCCCAGCATGGAGTCCATATCTAGTCAAGGATAAGACTAAACCGGAAAAGGTTGAAAGGTTTGCCACCAGACCAGAACCCGAGCTGAGAGCTATGAACTACGAGGAGAGACTACGGGAATTAAACCTCACTTCGCTGGAAGATAGAAGAGTTAGGGGGGACATGATGACCACATTCAAGATTCGCAAGGAAATTGATAGGGTAGATAAAGACAGGCTATTTAACACAAGGGTCACACGCACTAGGGGACACAGGTGGAAACTGAGTGCCCAAATGAGCCACAGAGATATTAGAAAGAACTTTTTTAGTTTCAGAGAGGTAGACAAATGGAATGCATTAGGCATTGATGTGGTGGAGGCTGATTCCATACACAGTTTCAAGTGTAGATATGATAGAGCCCAATAGGCTCAGGAATCTGTACACCCGTTGATTGACGGTTGAGAGGTGGGACCAAAGAGCCAGAACTAGATCTCCGCAAACATATCTAGTTGAGTACAACTAGGTGAGTACACACACACACACACACACACACACACACACACACACACACACACACACACACACACACACACACACACACACACACACACACACACACACACACACACACACACACACACACACACACACACACACACACACACACACACACACACACACACACACACACACACACACACACACACACACACACATGCACATACCTTCACCTTAGAGCAAGGAGAAATTCCAGAGGTAAGTGAGGGAATAGCTAACCAGGAACCACTGGAAGAGTTTGAGATTACCAGTGGGGAAGTAAGGAAGTGTTTATTAGAGTTGGATGTGACGAAGGCTATAGACCCAGATGGAATCTCCCCTTGGGTTGTAAAGGAAGGAGCAAGAGAACTGTGCCTACCACTCTCCATAGTGTATAACAAATCACTGGCAACAGGGGGAACTGCCAGATATTTGGAAAGCAGCTAACGTAGTCCCAATATACAAGAAAGGGGATAGACAGGAGGCACTGAACTACAGGCCAGTGTCCCTAACCTGCATACCATGCAAGCTGATGGAGAAGATTGTGCGAATAAAGCTAGTGGAGCATCTGGAGCGAAGGAACTTTGTAACACAGTATCAACATGCGTTCAGGAATGGCAGGTCCTGCCTCACAGGGTTACTTGAATTCTACGAACAGGCAACAAAAATAAGGCAAGAAAGAGAAGGGTGGGCAGAATGCATATTTTTGGATTGTCGGATAGCCTTTGATACAGTGCCACACAAGAAGCTAGTACGAAAGTTGGAGATGCAGGGTGGAGTGAAAGGGAAGGTACTCCGGTGGATAGAGGAGTACCTAAGCAACAGGAGGCAACGAGTCTGTGTGAGGGGTGAGGTCTCAGATTGGCGAGACGTCACAAGTGGAGTCCCACAGGGGTCAGTCCTTGGACCTATACTGTTTCTGGTATATGTAAATGATCTCCCAGAGGGTATAGATTCGTTCCTCTCAATGTTTGCCGACGATGCAAAAATTATGAGGAGGATTGAAACAGAGGATGATAGTAGGAGGCTACAAGATGACCTGGATAGACTGAGTGAATGGTCCAACAAATGGCTGTTGAAGTTCAACCCGAGTAAATGCAAAGTAATGAAACTAGGCAGTGGAAACAGGAGGCCAGGCACAGGATACAGAATAGGAGATGAAGTACTTAGTGAAACAGACAGAGAGAAAGATCTAGGAGTTGATATCACACTAAACCTGTCTCCTGAAGCCCACATAAAGAGAATAACGTATGCAGCATATGCGAGGCTGGCTAACATCAGAACGGCGTTCAGGAACCTGTGTAAGGAATCATTCAGTATCTTGTACACCACATATGTAAGACCAATCTGGGAGTATGCGGCCCCAGCATAGAGCCCGTACCTTGTCAAGCACAAGACGAGGCTGGAAAAAGTCCAAAGGAATGCTACTAGACTAGTCCCAGAACTAAGAGGCATGAGTTATGAGGAAAGGGTGCAGAAAATGCACCTTACGACACTGGAAGACAGAAGAGTAAGGGGGGACATGATCACAACCTACAAAATCCTCAGGGAAATCGACCAGGTAAACAAGGATGAACTATTCAACACTGGTGAGACGCGAACAAGGGGACACAGGTGGAAGCTGAGTACCCAAATGAGCCACAGAGACGTTAGAAAGAACTTTTTCAGTGTCAGAGTATTTAGTAAATGGAATGCACTAGGAAGTGATGTGGTGGAGGCTGACTCCATACACAGTTTCAAATGCAGATATGATAGAGCTCAGAGGCTCAGGAATCTGTACACCAGTTGATTGACGGTTGAGAGGCAGGACCAAAGATCCAAAGCTCAACCCCCACAAGCACAATTAGGTGAGTACACACACAGACATACATACGGATGTAGTAGTAGGCTGTAGCCGGTAGGGGATACACACGATTAGTGAGGACCGTGGAAATTCGTCAATTTCTCGGGACATTGAAGGAGTATAGAGGATAGATCATAGTATTTGGCCTCTCACAGTGTGTTTACTAGTTGTGTTTTTACGGGGGTTGAGCTTTGCTCTTTCGGCCCGCCTCTCAACTGTCAATCAACTTGTTTACTAACTACTTTTTTTTTTTTTTTTTTTTTTTTTTTCCACACCACACACACACACACACACACCAGGAAGCAGCCCGTGACAGCTGAGTAACTCCCAGGTACCTATTTACTGCTAGGTAACAGGGGCATTTAGGGTGAAAGAAACTTTGCCCATTTGTTTCTGCCTCGTGCGGGAATCGAACCCGCGCCACAGAATTACGAATCCTGCGTGCTATCCTACAGGCTATGAGGCGCCGAACTAGTGTGTGTGTAGTGTGTAGCTAGCAGGGTGCAACTTAGCATAGGCATATCGCTAGCGATAGTGCGAAGAAACCGAAGTGGAGCTAGTGGCATCACCGGTGCATATAAGTGTGGAGGACCGCGTGGAGTGACCTGACCTGACGGCCAGTTGGGACGACCCGCCGTGGAACTGCCTGATTGTGTTTGTTGAGTGGTGACTGTGATCAGTGGTAAAGTAAATTAATGAACTGTCACACAACGATACAGTGACTGACTACAGAGCTTTGTGTAGACACAGAAGAACCGACATCATCAATCTACTAGCACTTTGTGAATCACCTAGTGGGAGACAACGACGGATAACCATTGTCATTACTCATCTGGTTGTGTGAGTGGGAGGCAGACTGGTATGTACCCCCTCTCTGGTCAATTAATCAGGTGTACAGATAGAGGTAAAATATTATCAAATTCTTGTTCAGGATATCATATATATTTAAAAATCTCAAAGTGGCTCACTTTAGGTAGAGGTAACGCTTAAGGGAACTCGTGACACACGCATGCACGCCCGCCCATGTACGTATGCACGCACACAAGCGCGCACACCCAAAAACACACACACACGCACACACACACACAAACGTTCAATCAGGGGAAAAAGGATTAACACCTTCTGGGAACAGGGGATAGGACCTTACTATACCCCCCCCCCACCCCCTCTTCCCCCCCCCCCCCGTCTGACCTGATCTGACCTGGTCGCCATCTCCGCCCCCCCCCAACCCCAGTCCCCCGCATCCCCCATACACACACTCCCCCTCCCCACTCTCTCCCCCCCCTCTCCCTCTCCCACTTCCACTCTCTCTCTCTCCCACTCTCTATGTCTCTATCTCTCTCTCTCTCTCTCTCTCTCTCTCTCTCTCTCTCTCTCTCTCTCTCTCTCTCTCTCTCTCTCTCTCTCTCTCTCTCTCTCTCTCTCTCTCTCTCTCTCTCTCTCTCTCTCTCTCTCTCTCTCTCTCTCTCTCTCTCTCTCTCTCTATCTCTCTCTCTCTCTCTCTCTCTCTCTCTCTCTCTCTCCCTCCCGCACGTTCCTACCCCCCCTCTCTGCTAATATGCTCACACACACACACACACACACACACACACACACACACACACACACACACACACACACACACACACACACACACACACACACACACACACACCCACACACACACACACACACACACACCTCACTCCTCTCTCTCTCCCTCACCAAGTCTCTCCCTCACCCACTCTCTCCCTCTCCATCTCTCTCCCTCTCCTCTATCTCCCTCTCTCCTCCCTCTCTCTCTCCCTCCCTCCTCTCTCTCCATCTCTTCCCCCCACCCCCTTCCACTTTCTTCTCACTTCAGTGAAAGGGTCGGATCGCCCCCACCAACCTATTTATCTCTCCCTTTATCACTCCCTTTCTCTCTCTCTCTCTCTCTCTCTCTCTCTCTCTCTCTCTCTCTCTCTCTCTCTCTCTCTCTCTCTCTCTCTCTCTCTCTCTCTCTCTCTCTCTCTCTCTCTCTCTCTCTCTCTCTCTCTCTCTCTCTCTCACTCTCTTTCTCTCTCTCTCTCCCCCATCCCGCTCTGCCCTACTGACAAATCCTATCACAGCACAACTACAGGAACAGGGGCAAGCATGACAGCCAGAGGTACCAGGGGAACAGGGAAAAGTCAAGGTGACGAAATGAAAGAAATGTTCGCCCAGCTTCTGGAGAACATCAAGAGTGAGATGAAAGAAATGATGCAGGAAATGAAAAACAAAATAAGCAACCTGAAAAGAGAGCTGACAGCAGCAAAGGAGGAGATTAGAGCCCTCAAAGAGAATGGTATCGAGGCTGAGACTTAGAAAACCATCCAGGGAGAAGGTGGTAATTGTTTTTTGGATGAGAATGCCACAATAAAAGCAACATTTGCAGAAATGCTAAAAAAAAATAACTCTGAAGTAATGTGTGACGATAATCTCCTTCAAGAGATTGAGCCTGCTCTTCCCTCCCAAGTTCGTCGCTATATACATCCCTATACAACTAATATGGAAGAAATATCCAACAAATACAACTCCAAGGTTTGCCAGAGAGCAAACGTATTCAGCACCGGGAACACCTGCTCCCCCCCTCCGCCACTCGAACCACCCAACTACCTGTCCGTCGCCTGCTCATCGCTGATTGGCTGCGTGTCCAGTTGCACCTGCCCTCCACCCTCCACACTACCTGATGTCTGGGGCCACACGACCTACAGACCTCAGAATATCCAGTGCTTTCAACAAGTTAACACCTCTCGTTGGTAGACTAAGCTCTGGCTTACGTGTACTAAGAGAGGTGGCAGCTTAAAGCCAATATTCCTGCACCTATTCTGATTGTATATTGTTCACTTGTTATTACTCACTTGTCTTAACGTAACTTTTCATTTTGTCATTTGATTATTCTTATTATTTTGATTGATTGATTTTATGTTCCAATTTGTATGTCCATTTTATTCATGTTTTGCTTTTCTAACGTAATTAAAATCTCATTGTTAAATTTACTTGTGTTTTGTGTGTCTTCCCATTACCTTACAACAGACGAAGTTCCAGATTTTCTATTTTTTGTTTCTATATGTGACGAGGCCATACCCCTAGCTTTTGAAGAGCCGAACACCAACGCGTTACCGTCACAAATGACTGCAGTGATGGAGGTGGCCATGAAAGCAGCCACCTCACAGGAGGCGGCACGCTTCACTAGCCAACTGCTGGAAAGGAACAGATCAGTGGTTGCTGTGGATATTAAAGAGCAGGAAGGCTCTAATAGGACAGTGTGGAATGACAAGGACAAAGCAGCAGTGAATGAAGTATTGAAGGCACTAGACATGGAAGGAGCTGAGCATAGCATTGAGAAGGTTTTCAGGCTAGGTTGGTACAACAAAGACCGAGACCGAGTGATAAAGATAGTGTTTGCAAACGAGAGCACAAAGGAAAAGATTCTATCAAGGAAGAGCTCCCTGAAAAACGAGGGAAAATTAAAAATGTATTCCTCCAGAGAGACATGAAAAGGGAGGAGAAAGCCGTGGTGGCAGAAGCAAGGAAGAGGCGAAGGCCAAAGGGGAAAACCAGGAAGTCACAGCTCCGAACACAACACCCCTAGAGGCAAGGGGGGAACCCACAACCAGCTACCCAGTAACACCAGATTGGAGGACAACCCCGCCACCCTCCTCTGCATAGAAAACCCCCCTAATCCAAACCCTCCCTGCCCCCACTCAAATGTTCAGCCAAATCTCCCTCCCCCCCACACCCAATCCCCACCCCTCTACCCCTCCCCTCCTCCAGCCGAGACCTCCCTCCCCCGACCCCTTCCTTCCTGTCCTCCCTCCCCCGCCCCCTTCCTTCCTGTCCTCCCTCCCCTTTCACCCCATACCCTCCCTGTCCCTCCCCTTCACTGGATCCCCCGCCCCTCATCCCAGTATCCTCTGAGACCCTGTTATCCACCTCACAGGTCCTAACACCCATGGAACAGCTTCCCCCACCAGCAGAACACTCACCAAGGAGGCGATTTCAGAAGGGACAGAAGAAAGTGAGCCTCAAAGCAATGTACACTAACATAGATGGAATTTCAAATAAAGCAAATGAGCTTAGAGAATGGGTACTAGAGGAAAAACCAGACATAATAGCCCTCACAGAAATAAAGCTAACGAAAACGATAAAAAACGCAATGTTCCCACAGGACTATTATCTTATGAGGAAAGAGAGGGAAGGAAGAGGGGGTGGTGGTGTAGCTCTGCTGGTAAGAAAAGGCTGGGATTTTGTGGAGATGGTTATTCAGGGCTGTGAAGGTTTCAGTGACTACATATCAGGTACCATAACAAATGGAGGGAAAAAAATTATAGTCGTTGTCATATGTAATCCACCACCAAATGACAGAAGACCTTGACAGGAATATGATAGAAACAACATGGCCACCATTAACATAATAGAAAGAGCAGCTTCAGTTGCTAGCAGGAATGGATCTGGACTACTAATTATGGGAGATTTCAACCATGGGAAGATAGATTGGGAGAACAGAGACCTGCATGGAGGACCAGAAACATGGAGAGCTAAGCAGCTGGACGTGGCATCAAAGAACCAACAAGAATGAGAGGAGAAGATGAACCAGCAATGCTTGATTTGATATTTACCCTAAATGAGTGGGATATAAGGGAAGTTAAGATAGAAGCACACTTGGGAATGAGTGACCACAGTGTATTGAACTTTGAGTACCTGGTAGAGCTAGGAATTATCTCCCCCAAAAAAGAACTAGGAATCAAAAGGCTGGCATACCAAAAGGGGAATTATGAACAGATGAGAAGTTTCCTAAGTGAAATACCTTGGGACACAGACCTCAGAGATAAGTCTATACATGGTATGATGGACTATGTTACCCAAAAGTGTCAGGAGGCAGTAAACAGGTTCATCCCGGCCCAAAGGATAAAATCCGAGAAACAACAGAAGAATCTATGGTATAATAGGGCATGTATGAAAGCAAAGAAACTGAACAAAAGGGCGTGGAGGAACTTCCGGAATAACAGAACACCAGAAAGCAGAGAGAGATACCAGAGAACCAGGAATGAGTACGTCAGGGTGAGAAGAGAAGCAGAGAAAAGTTTTGAAAATGATATAGCAAACAAAGCCAAGACCGAACCAAAGCTACTCCACAGTCACATCAGAAGGAAAACAACAGTGAAAGAACAGGTATTGAAACTTAGAACAGGCGGGGACAGGTATACAGAGAATGACAAAGAGGTGTGTGAAGAACTCAACAAGAGGTTCCAAGAGGTCTACACAATAGAACAAGGTGAGGTCACTGTGCTAGGAGAAAGGGAGGTAAACCAGACCGACTTGGAAGAGTTCGAAATTACGAGAGAGGAGGTCAAGAGACACCTGCTGGATCTGGATGTTAGAAAGGCTGTTGGTCCAGACGGGATCTCACCATGGATACTGAAAGAGTGTGCAGAGGCATTTTGCTTGCCACTCTCCATAGTGTATAGTAAGTCACTGGAGACGGGAGACCTGCCAGAAATATGGAAGACGGCGAATGTGGTCCCAATATACAAAAAGGGCAACAGGCAAGAGGCACTGAACTACAGGCCAGTGTCCTTGACTTGTATACCATGCAGGGTGATGAAGAAGATCGTGAGAAAAAACCTGGTAACACATCTGGAGAGAAGGGTCTTCGTGACAAATCGCCAACATGGGTTCAGGGAGGGTAAATCTTGCCCTACAGGCTTGATAGAATTCTATGATCAGGTGACAAAGATTAAGCAAGAAAGAGAGGGCTGGGCGGACTGCATTTTCTTGGATTGTCGGAAAGCCTTTGACACAGTACCGCATAAGAGGCTGGTACATAAGCTGGAGAGACAGGCAGGTGTAGCTGGTAAGGTGCTCCAGTGGATAAGGGAGTACCTAAGCAATAGGAAGCAGAGAGTAACGGTGAGGGGTGAGACCTCCGATTGGCGTGAAGTTACCAGTGGAGTCCCACAGGGCTCTGTACTCGGACCTATCTTGTTTCTGATATATGTAAATGATCTCCCGGAGGGTATAGATTCATTTCTCTCAATGTTTGTGGACGATGCCAAAATTATGAGAAGGATTAAGACAGAAGAAGACTGTTTGAGGCTTCAAGAAGACCTAGACAAGCTGAAGGAATGGTCGAACAAATGGTTGTTAGAGTTTAACCCAACCAAATGTAATGTAATGAAGATAGGTGTAGGGAGCAGGAGGCCAAATACAAGGTACCATCAGGGAGAGGAAATTCTTCAGGAGTCAGAGAAAGAAAAATACTTGGAAGTTGATATCACGCCAGACCTGTCTTCTGCAGCCCATATCAAGAGCTGCAGGAGCTGCATACATCAATGGCGTATGCCAGGCTGGCCAACATACGAACGGCATTCAGATATGTCTCTGATATTCAGATATCATATGATATCTGATATGTCTATGATAACGGCATTCAGATATATTCAGATAACGGCATTCAGATAATCCACATATGTCAGACCAATCCTGGAGTATGCAGCCCCAGCATGGAGTCTATATCTATTCAAGGATAAGTCTAAACTGGAAAAGGTTCAAATGTTTGCCTCCAGACTAGTACCCGAGCTGAGAGGTATGAGCTACGAGGAGAAACTACGGGAATTAAACCTCACTTCGCTGGAAGACAGAATAGTTAAGGGGACATGATCACCACATTCAAGATTCTGAAGGGAATTGATAGAGTAGATAAAGACAGGCTATTTAACACAAGGGGCACATGCACAAGGGGACACAGGTGGAAACTGAGTTCCCAAATGAGCCACATAGATATTAGAAAGAACTTTTTTAGTGTCAGAGTGGTTGACAAATGTAATGAATTAGGCAGTGATGTGGTGGAGGCTGACTCCATACACAGTTTCGTGTGTAGATATGATTGAGCCCGTCTGTACACCTATTGATTGACGGTTGAGAGGCGGGACCAAAGAGCCAGAGCTCAACCCCCGCAAACACAACTAGGTGAGAACTAGGTGAGTACACACACGCACACACACACACACACACACACACACACACACACACACACACACACACACACACACACACACACACACACACACACACACGCCTGGTGGATAGCGCGCAGGACTCGTAATTCTCTGGCGCGGGTTCGATTCCCGCACGAGGCAGAAACAAATGGGCAAAGTTTCTTTCACCCTAAGTGCCCCTGTTACCTAGCAGTAAATAGGTACCTGGGAGTTAGTCAGCTATCACGGGCTGCTTCCTGGGGTGTGTGTGTGTGTGTGGTGTGGGAAAAAAAAAAAATAGTAGTTAGTACACAGTTGATTGACAGTTGAGAGGCGGGCCGAAAGAGCAAAGCTCAACCCCCGCAAAAACACAACTAGTAAACACACACACACATACACACACACACACACACACACACACACACACACACACACACACACACACACACACGCACACACACACACATACATTACTTTTCCTCCCCCCTTTCACACTTCCTCTGTAGCATACCAGATATTCCCCACGGACCCTCTCACTCCCTCCCACCACCTGACCACCTGACCTGAAGTGACCATCTCTACTCCCTCTCACCTCCCCAGTGTCCCACGCATCCCCCCCCCACTACAAACACACACACACACACACACACACACACACACACACACACACACACACACACACACACACACACACACACACACACACACACACACACACACACACACACACACACACACACACACACACACACACACACACACACACACACACACACACACACACACACACACACACACACAAAATGTCAGGAGGCTGTAAGCCGGTTTTTCCCAGCCCGACAGGAAAAAACAGAGAAGCAAAGGAAGAATCCGTGGTTTAATAGGGAATGTATGAAAGCAAAGGAACTGAACAAAAGGGCGTGGAGGAACTTCCGTAATAACAGAACACCAGAAAGTAGAGAGAGATACCAGAGAACCAGGAACGAGTATGTTAGTGTGAGAAGAGCAGCTGAGAAAAGGTATGAAAATGATATAGCTAATAAAGCCAAGACCGAACCAAAGCTACTACACAGTCACATCAGGAGAAAGACAACAGTGAAGGAACAGGTGATGAAACTTAGGGTGGGAGAGGACAGGTACACAGAAAATGACAAAGAGGTGTGTGAAAATCTCAACAAAAGGTTCCAGGATTTCTTTACAATAGAATAGGGAGAAGTCACGGCGCTAGGAGAGGTGGCAGCAAACCAGGTGACCTTGGATAGGTTCGAAATTACAAGAGATGAGGTCAAGAAGCACCAATTGGAACTGGATGTAAGAAAAGCTGTTGGACCGAACGGACTCTCACCATGGGTATTGAAAGAGTGTGCAGGAGCACTTTACCTGCCACTCTCCATAGTGAATAGTAGGTCACTGGAAATGGGAGACCTACCAGAAATATGGAAGACTGCTAATGTAGTACCAATATACAAAAAGGGTGACAGACAAGAGGCACTGAACTACAGGCCAGTGTCCTTAACTTATATACCATGCAAGGTGATGGAGAAGATTGTGAGAAAAAACCTAGTAATACATCTGGAGAGAAGAGACTTCGTGACAACCCATCAACATAGGTTCAGGGAGGGTAAATCTTGTCTTACAGGCTTGAGAGAATTCTACGATCAGGTGACAAAGATTAAGCAAGAAAGAGAAGGATGGGTGGACTGCATTTTTTTTGGACTGTCAGAAAGCTTTTGACACAGTACCCCATAAAAGGTTGAATAGCCTGTCTGGAGTAATGTTGTGCTGGGGAGTCCTGGGGGTTGGCCAACTCTGGAGAGGCCATGGGGGCGTGACCAACTCTGAGGAGGAGAGGGGGCGTGGCCAACTCTGGGGAGGACTGGGGGGCGTGACCAACTCTGGGGAGGTCAGGGGGGCGTGACCAACTCTGGGGAGGCCAGGGGGGCGTGACCAACTCTGGGGAGGTCAGGGGGGCGTGACCAACTCTGGGGAGGCCAGGGGGCGTAGCCAACTCTGGGGAGGCCAGGGGGCGTGACCAACTCTGGGGAGGCCGGGGGGGGGCGTGGTCAACTCTGGGGAGGCCAGGGGGCGTGGCCAACTCTGGGGAGGACAGGAGGCGTGACCAACTCTGAGGAGGCCAGGGGGCGTGGCCACCTCTGGGGAGGACAGGAGGCGTGACCAACTCTGAGGAGGCCAGGGGGGCGTGACCAACTCTGAGGAGGCCAGGGGGCGTGGCCAACTCTGGGGAGGACAGGGGGCGTGGCCACCTCTGGGGAGGACAGGAGGCGTGACCAACTCTGAGGAGGCCAGGGGGCGTGGCCAACTCTGGGGAGGACAGGAGGCGTGACCAACTCTGAGGAGGCCAGGGGGCGTGACCAACTCTGGGGAGGACAGGGGGCGTGGCCACCTCTGGGGAGGACAGGAGGCGTGACCAACTCTGAGGAGGCCAGGGGGCGTGGCCACCTCTGGGGAGGACAGGAGGCGTGACCAACTCTGAGGAGGCCAGGGGGCGTGACCAACTCTGAGGAGGCCAAGGGGCGTGGCCAACTCTGGGGAGGACAGAGGGCGTGACCAACTCTGGGAAGACCAAGGGGGCGTGGCCAACTCTTGGGAGGCCAGGGGGGAGTGGCCAACTGTGGGGAGGCCAGGGGGGCGTGGCCAACAGTACCGAGGGGTAATACCTGCTGCACCTTCACTGTCCGCTCATTACACTCTGGGATCCCTAGCCAACAACACGCCCTAGACGACTCTCCCGCTGACGCTCGTCGTCTCGTGTTCGTAAGTTACACAAGTTGGTTAGTTGTCAGGTTAATGTTTTGGCAAATGTGAAATAAATGTGCATGACATTAAACCAGAATTAAGAATGAACGTTGTAATGAGTTCATTATATATCATGTGTATATTTATATATATATATATATATATATATATATATATATATATATATATATATATATATATATATATTATATATATATATATATATTATATATATATATATATATATATATATATATATATATATATATATTATATATATATATATATATATATATATATATATTATATATATATATATATATATATATATATATATATATATATATATATATATATATATATATATATTTATATATATATATATATATATATATATATATATATATATATATATATATATACATATATATATATATATATATAAATATATATATATATATATATATATATATATATATATATATATATATATATATATATATATATATATATATATATTATTAAATATGACCGAAAAAGTAAGATTAATAATTCTAACACGAATTTTCTCAATCTTTCGTACATTTCTTTTCACTGTTGGAGGTAATTCAAAAATCAATTCTCCAAAATTCATTTTTATTTCTAGTCTGACGCGACACTTGAGCACGTTTCGTAAAACTTATTACATTTTCAAAGACTTTACATATACACAACTGAATAGAACTTACATATCTCCGATTTGTATATATCTACATTTGAGTGAGGTGGATGGGGTGAGGTGGTATTTAATAGGGTATTAATTTCATCAACACAAGACAGAACACGAAACAATGGGTATTGAAATGGAAGTGATTGTAGAAAGCCTATTGGTCCATATTTCTTGATGCTTCTATATTGGAGCGGAGTCTTGAGGTGGGTAGAATATAGTTGTGCATTAATTGGCTGTTGATTGCTGGTGTTGACTTCTTAATGTGCAGTGCCTCGCAAACGTCAAGCCGTCTGCTATCGCTGTATCTATCGATGATTTCTGTGTTGTTTACTAGGATTTCTCTGGCGATGGTTTGGTTGTGGGAAGAGATTATATGTTCCTTAATGGAGCCCTGTTGCTTATGCATCGTTAAACGCCTAGAAAGAGATGTTGTTGTCTTGCCTATATACTGGGTTTTTTGGAGCTTACAGTCCCCAAGTGGGCATTTGAAGGCATAGACGACGTTGGTCTCTTTTAAAGCGTTCTGCTTTGTGTCTGGAGAGTTTCTCATGAGTAGGCTGGCCGTTTTTCTGGTTTTATAGTAAATCGTCAGTTGTATCCTCTGATTTTTGTCTGTAGGGATAACGTTTCTATTAGCAATATTTTTCAGGACCCTTTCTTCCGTTTTATGAGCTGTGGAAAAGAAGTTCCTGTAAAATAGTCTAATAGGGGGTATAGGTGTTGTGTTAGTTGTCTCTTCAGAGGTTGCATGGCGTTTCACTTTCCTTCTTATGATGTCTTCGACGAAACCATTGGAGAAGCCGTTGTTGACTAGGACCTGCCTTACCCTACAGAGTTCTTCGACGACTTGCTTCCATTCTGAGCTGTGGCTGAGAGCACGGTCGACATATGCGTTAACAACAATCCTCTTGTACCTGTCTGGGCAGTCGCTGTTGGCATTTAGGAACATTCCTATGTTCGTTTCCTTAGTGTAGACTGCAGTGTGGAAACCTCCGCTCTTTTCCATGACTGTTACATCTAGAAAGGGCAGCTTCTCATCCTTTTCCATCTCGTAAGTGAAACGCAGCACGGAACTCCGCTCAAATGCCTCCTTCAACTCCAGCAGATGTCTGACATCAGGTACCTGTGTAAAAATGTCGTCAACATACCTGCAGTATATGGCCGGTTTCAAGTTCATGTCGACTAAGACTTTTTGCTCGATGGTACCCATGTAGAAGTTTGCAAACAGGACACCTAGGGGAGAACCCATGGCGACCCAATCTACTTGCTTATACATGTTCCCATCCGGGCTCAAGAAGGTGTACCTCTTTAGTACAAGCTTGGAGTAGTTCCTCAGAATATTTTCTGGCATGTCAAGAGGAGTACAGGCTGGATCACGATACACTCTGTCGGCTATCATCCCGATTGTCTAGTCCACAGGTACGTTGGTAAACAGCGATTCTACGTCCAACGAGGCTCTTATCCCTGTGGCCCGTGTGCCCCGCAGTAAGTCAACAAATTCCTTTGGAGACTTCAGGCTGAAGGCGCAATGAACATAAGGAGTCAGCAAGCCGTTGAGTCGCTTCGCCAGTCTGTACGTGGGTGTGGGTATCTGGCTAATGATTGGCCGTGGGTTTCCAGGCTTGTGTGTCTTGACATTTCCATACGCATATCCAGGTTTATATTCCCCAGTGATCTTTGGCAGGTGGAGTCCGGATTTCTTGGCGTTCACAGTTTCGATCAGTTTGTTGACCTTTGCTTTTAATTCGGCTGTAGTGTCCTTCGTTACCCTTTGGAACTTAGTATGGTCAGAGAGTATGAGGTTCATTTTCGCCAGATATTCGTCTTTTTTAAGAATGACATATATTGGCGACTTGTCACCTCTCCTGACAACTATCTCCTTGTTCTCACGAAGGCTTTTAGCTGCCGCTTTGAGCTTGGGGGACAGTATGGTGCTTCTGTAATTGCCTCGTATCTTTCCTCTTCATACTCTCTGACCAAACTAAGTTCCAAAGGGTAACGAAGGACACTACAGCCGAATTAAAAGCAAAGATCAACAAACTGATCGAAACTGTGAACGCCAAGAAATCCGGACTCCACCTGCCAAAGATCACTGGGGAATATAAACCTGGATATGCGTATGGAAATGTCAAGACACACAAGCCTGGAAACCCACGGCCAATCATTAGCCAGATACCCACACCCACGTACAGACTGGCGAAGCGACTCAACGGCCTGCTGACTCCTTATGTTCCTTGCGCCTTCAGCCTGAAGTCTCCAAAGGAATTTGTTGACTTACTGCGGGGCACACGTGCCACAGGGATAAGAGCCTCGTTGGACGTAGAATCGCTGTTTACCAACGTACCTGTGGACGAGACAATCGGGATGATAGCCGACAGAGTGTATCGTGATCCAGCCTGTACTCCTCTTGACATACCAGAAAATATTCTGAGGAAACTACTCCAAGCTTGTACTAAAGAGGCACCCTTCTTGAGCCCGGATGGGCACATGTATAAGCAAGTAGATGGGGTCGCCATGGGTTCTCCCCTAGGTGTCCTGTTTGCAAATTTCTACATGGGTACCATCGAGCAAAAAGTCTTAGTCGACATGAACTTGAAACCGGCCATATACTGCAGGGATGTTGACGACATTTTTACACAGGTACCTGATGTCAGACATCTGCAGGAGCTGAAGCAGGCATTTGAGCAGAGTTCCGTGCTGCGTTTCACTTACGAGATGGAAAAGTATGGGAAGCTGCCCTATCTAGATGTAACAGTCATGGAAAAGAGCGGAGGTTTCCACACTGCAGTCTACACTAAGGAAACGAACAAAGGAATGTGCCTAAATGCCAACAGCGACTGCCCAGACAGGCACAAGAGGAGTGTTGTTAACGCATATGTCGACCGTGCTCTCAGCCACAGCTCAGAATGGAAGCAAGTCGACGAAGAACTCTGTAGGGTAAGGCAGGTCCTAGTCAACAACGGCTTCTCCAATGGTTTCGTCGAAGACATCATAAGAAGGAAAGTGAAATGCCATGCAACCTCTGAAGAGACAACTAACACAACACCTATACCCCCTATTAGACTATTTTACAGGAACTTCTTTTCCACAGCTCATAAAACGGAGGAAAGGGTCCTGAAAGATATTGTTAATAGAAACGTTATCCCTACAGACAAAAATCAGAGGATACAACTGACGATTTACTATAAAACCAGAAAAACGGCCAGCCCACTCATGAGAAACTCTCCAGACACAAAGCATAACGCTTTAAAAGAGACCAACGTCGTCTATGCCTTCAAATGCCCACTTGGGGACTGAAAGCTCCAAAAAACCCAGTATATAGGCAAGACAACAACATCTCTTTCTAGGCGTTTAACGATGCATAAGCAACAGGGCTCCATTAAGGAACATATAATCTCTTCCCACAACCAAACCATCGCCAGAGAAATCCTAGTAAACAACACAGAAATCATCGATAGATACAGCGATAGCAGACGGCTTGACGTTTGCGAGGCACTGCACATTAAGAAGTCAACACCAGCAATCAACAGCCAATTAATGCACAACTATATTCTACCCACCTCAAGACTCCGCTCCAATATAGAAGCATCAAGAAATATGGACCAATAGACTTTCTACAATCACTTCCATTTCAATACCCATTGTTTCGTGTTCTGTCTTGTATTGATGAAATTAATACCCTATTAAATACCACCTCACCCCATCCACCTCACTCAAATGTAGATATAAACAAATCGGAGATATGTAAGTTCTATTCAGTTGTGTATTTGTAAAGTCTTTGAAAATGTAATAAGTTTTGCGAAACGCGCTCAAGAGTCGCGTCAGACAAGAAATAAAAATGAATTTTGGAGAATTGATTTTTGAATTACCTCCAACGGTGAAAAGAAATGTACGAAAGATTGAGAAAATTCGTGTTAGAATTATTAATCTTACTTTTTCGGTCATATTTAATAATATATGTCTACAGGAAAGACTGCTACTAAAATATACTAATATATATATATTTATATATATATATATATATATATATATATATATATATATATATATATATATATATATATATATATATATATATATATATATATGTCGTACCTAGTAGCCAGAACGAACTTCTCAGCCTACAATACAAGGCCTGATTTGCCTAATAAGCCAAGTTTTCATGAATTAATGTTTTTTCGACTACCTAACCTACCTAACCTAACCTAACCTAACTTTTTCTGCTACCTAACCGAACCTAACCTATAAAGATAGGTTAGGTTAGTTTAGGTAGGGTTGGTTAGGTTTGGTCATATATCTACATTAATTTTAACTCCAATAAAAAAAAATTGACCTCATACATAATGAAATGGGTAGCTTTATCATTTCATAAGAAAAAAATTAGAGAAAATATATTAATTCAAGAAAACTTGGCTTATTAGGCAAATCAGGCCTTGCATAGTAGGCTGAAAAGTGCATTCTGGCTACTAGGTACGACATATATATATATATATATATGTCGTACCTAGTAGCCAGAACTCACTTCCCAGCCTACTATGCAAGGCCCAATTTGCCTAATAAGCCAAGTTTTCATGAATTAATTGTTTTTCGACTACCTAACCTACCTAACCTAACCTAACCTAACTTTTTCAGCTACCTAACCTAACCTAACTTGTAAAGATAGGTTAGGTTAGGTTAGGTAGGGTTGGTTAGGTTTGGTTATATATCTACGTTAATTTTAACTCCAATAAAAAAAAATTGACCTCATACATAATGAAATGGGTAGATTTATCATTTCCTAAGAAAAAAATTAGAGAAAATATATTAATTCAGGAAAACTTGGCTTATTAGGCAAATCGGACATTGCATAGTAGGCCGATAAGTGCGTTGTGGCTACTAGGTACGACATACATATATATATATATATATATATATATATATATATATATATATGTCGTACCTAATAGCCAGAACGCACTACTCAGCTTATTATGCAAGTCCCGATTTGCCTAATAAGCCAAGTTTTCATGAATTAATATATTTTCTCTAATTTTTTGCTTATGAAATGGTAAAGTTACCCATTTCATTATGTATGAGGTCAATTTTTTTTATTGGAGTTAAAATTGACGTAGATATATGACCGAACCTAACCAACCTTACCTAACCTAACCTATCTTTATAGGTTAGGTTAGGTTAGGTTAGGTAGCCAAAAAAGTTAGGTTAGGTTAGGTTAGGTAGGTTAGGTAGTCGAAAAACAATTAATTCATGAAAACTTGGCTTATTAGGCAAATTGGGCCTTGCATAGTAGGCTGAGAAGTGCATTCTGGCTACTAGGTACGACATATATATATATATATATATATATATATATATATATATATATATATATGTCGTACCTAGTAGCCAGAATGCACTTCTCAGCCTACTATGCAAGGCCCGATTTGCCTAATAAGCCAAGTTTTCCTGAATTAATATATTTTCTCTAATTTTTTTCTTATGAAATGATAAAGCTACCCATTTTATTATGTATGATGTAAAAAAAAAATTATTGTAGATAAAATTAACGTAGATATATGACCGAACCTAACCAACCCTACCTAACCTAACCTAACCTATCTTTTTAGGTTAGGTTAGGTTAGGTAGCCGAAAAAGTTAGGTTAGGTTAGGTTAGGTAGGTTAGGTAGTCGAAAAACAATTAATTCATGAAAACTTGGCTTATTAGGCAAATCGGGCCTTGCATAGTAGGCTGAGAAGTGCGTTCTGGCTACTAGGTACGACATATATATATATATATATATATATATATATATATATATATATATATATATATATATATATATATATATATATATATATATATATATATATATATATATGTCGTACCTAGTAGCCAGAACGCACTTCTATGCTTACTATTCAAGGCCCGATTTGCCTAATAAGCCAAGTTTTCATGAATTAGTATATTATCTCTAATTTTTTTCTTATGAAATTATAAAGCTACCCATTTCATTACGTATGAGGTCAATTTTTTTTTATTGGAGTTAAAATTAATTTAGATATATGACCGAACCTAACCAACCCTACCTAACCTAACCTAACCTATCTTTATCGGTTAGGTTAGGTTAGGTAGCCGAAAACGTTAGGTTAGGTAGGTTAGGTATTCGAAAAATAAATAATTCATGAAAACTTGGCTTTTTAGGCAAATCGGGCCTTGAATAGTAGGCTGAGAAGTGCGTTCTGGCTACTAGGTACGACATATATATATATATATATATATATATATATATATATAAATATGGAAGGGAGTACCACCTCTAGCTGGAAGAAGGGGGACCCATAGCCTCGGAGGAAATCACGCATAATGCATTAGAGGGAATGTTTAGATCCCCTTCAATACAGTTTCTGTGTGATTTTCTCCTACCACCCCCTTCCTTTTTTATTTTTTGTGCTTTATTATGCATTTGATGGTTACAAGATATACATGGGTTGATACAAAAATAATAATGCAAAAAGGTGCTTAAAAGTTATGGATCTCTTGAAAAACACAACAATGGGAAACATTGATGAATGTCACAGACGGGTTCGATCATTGTTGCAAGTCAAACACTTCTTCGAATTCCTCTGAAGTTGGACTAGTGCCCAAGACGCAACAGGCATTTCCCCTCTGAATCGCAACACTGAGGCGCTGGAACAAGAAACTTTTTGCTCTCTGGTCTTTTGTAGCGCTGATCAATTTGTCCCCCAATTCCTTCAGGAACTTCAATGCACATTTTCCCCACGAACCGAGGGTCTCCGAGCCGATCGGAACAAAGCTGTAGCAGTGTGCTAGACCTCTGTATTTAATAATTTTCTGCGATTCCCTGAAAGAAGCAGCACCACTGCTTTCATGTGTGCTGTAGTGGAGGTAGGTATTGGCCAGTGTGGCAGCGCACGTGTAGTCCCATACCACTTGCTTACCATCCTTCCAAGGTAGCAAGGTGATCCCATCAGGGCGCTTCTGAGGGTCGTTTGGTCTGGATAAGTGTGATTCTCTTTGTGCCGGGCAGCGGGCTGTGGCGAGGCTCCTCTTGATGATGTCGTTGACTTCTTCATGTCTTGCAATTTTACCCTGTGATTTACGACATACCAGACCATGACAACCATATTGGTCTGCTATCGCAGTTCCGCAGATGCACCTATGTTCGGTGAGGATGGGGGCGGCAAGGCGAAGGGCAACTCCAATGCGGAGAGCGTCATGACTGAGGCGAGTTCCCAGGGCTGCATTGGGCACAGCAAATAAAAAATCCCCGGCGTGGGGTGCTGTTACCGCTAGGAGGCGGGCTTTGTTTTCAGCATCAGCGTTGTCAATCATTGCTGTGACAGTCTTTTCCATTATGGGGGTATCCCAGTGGGCCTGCTTGTGGTCTTTTGGGACTTGTGGTCGGGGTTGAGGGTGTGCAATGGTGTCCCATTGTCTGGCTGCTTCGATGAACGTTTGATCATGAGTTCCCGCTGTCTCTCTCATACGCTCTGGTAGGATCTGCCCTACCAATTCGTTGGCTGCTGTACATGAGGATAAGAATGCTGGAAGTGCTACCTCAGTTGCCTTTCGTATGCCTATCCCTCCAAATCTCACTGGTAGTGTTGCTTGGTCCCACTGACTGTCATCTAAATCTAGGTTGAGCGCCTTCCTGAATATTGACCTGAGGAGCTCATCATATTGATTTAGAAGTGGGTTGCCAAAAGTTGGTGCACACCTTAAGAAGTATGTTAGCCTGGGCAAGGTAAGGCACTTTGTGAGAAGGTAGAGGGCATCGTGGGAGTCCAAGTCACCAATTCTCTCTTCCATCCTCTTTAGGTCTCTAAACTTTTCGTCAAGGACTGCAGCAATGGCATTGTGGCCCAGAGGTGCTCCGAGTAGTGTGCTGTCGGTAGGTTTAACGACTGAGGCTTCTGGTAAAACTGATTTCACTGCTCTAATGATTACTTCACTGGATGCAATAATTTCGCACTTGGAGGGGTTAAGAACGAGACCCATGGACTCCCCCCGTGTCTATATATATATATATATATATATATATATATATATATATATATATATATATATATATATATATATATATATATATATATATATATATATATATGTCGTACCTAGTAGCCAGAACGCACTTCTCAGCCTACTACGCAAGGCGCGATTTGCCTAATAAGCCAAGTTTTCCTGAATTATTATATTTTCTCTAATTTTTTTCTTATGAAATGATAAAGCTACCCATTTCATTATATATGAGGTCAATTTTTTTTATTGGAGTTAAAATTAACGTAGATATATGACCGAACCTAACCAACCCTACCTAACCTAACCTAACCTATCTTTATAGGTTAGGTTAGGTTAGGTAGCAGAAAAAGTTAGGTTAGGTTAGGTTAGGTAGGTTAGGTAGTCGAAAAACAATTAATTCATGAAAACTTGGCTTATTAGGCAAATCGGGCCTTGCATAGTAGGCTGAGAAGTGCGTTCTGGCTACTAGGTACGACATATATATATATATATATATACATATATATATATATATATATATATATATATATATATATATATATATATATATATATATATATATATATATATATATTTATATATATATATATATATATATATATATATATATATATATATATATATATATATATATATATATATATATATATATATATATATATGTCGTACCTAGTAGCCAGAACGCACTTCTCAGCCTACTATGCAAGGCCCGATTTGCCTAATAAGCCAAGTTTTCATGAATGAATTATTTTTCGATTATATATATATATATATATATATATATATATATATATATATATATATATATATATATATATATATATATATATATATACATATATATATATATATATATATATATATATATATATATATATATATATATGTATATGTATATATATATAAATATATATATATATATATATATATATATATATATATATATATATATATATATATATGTCGTACCTAGTAGCCAGAACTACTAGGTTCTGGCTACTAGGTACGACATATATATATATATATATATATATATATATATATATATATATATATATATATATATATATATATATATATATATATATATATATATTTATTTATATATATATACATATACATATATATATATATATATATATATATATATATATTTATATATATATATATATATATATATATGTATATGTATATATATATATATATATATATATATATATATATATATATTTATTTATATATATATATACATATACATATATATATATATATATATATATATATATATATATATATATATATATATATATATTTATATATATATATATATATGTATATGTATATATATATATATATATATATATATATATATATATATATATATATATATATATATATATATATATATATATATATATATATATATATATATATATATATATATATATCCAAACACTTATTTTAACACACAAATCCTAATGGAATTGTTCTCCTATTTTAACGCTTCATCATTGCGATTGCAGGACCATGAGGGGAAGATTATTATTATCTCAAAGAGATATTATTAACTCTTTGAATATTCATTTAAAGACCGAATTATTATCAAAGAGTTAATAATATCTCTTTTAGAAAATAATCTTCCCCTCATGGTCCTGCAATCACAATGATGAAGCGTTAAAATAAGAGAACAAATCCATTAGGATTTGTGAGTGTTAAAATAAGTGTTTGGAAGAGATGAGAGAGTTGAGAAATGACATGACAAGTGTGTTCGATAAGAGACACGACAGCTGTGACGTGTTTCCAGGAAAAATGAATGAAGGTAATATCTTTGGACTCGACCCAAGACATTTTTAGGGAAAAGACTTGCGGGGCGTGAAAGATGGGCCACGAGCGGATCAGGGCGTGTAAGATGGGCCACGAGCGGATCAGGACGTGTAAGATGGGCCACGAGCGGATCAGGACGTGTAAGATGGGCCACGAGCGGATCAGGACGTGTAAGAGGGCCACGAGCGGATCAGGGCGTGTAAGAGGGCCACGAGCGGATCAGGACGTGTAAGATGGGCCACGAGCGAATCTGGGCGTGTAGGAGGGCCACGAGCGGATCAGGGCGTGTACGAGGACCACGAGCGGATCAGGGCGTGTAAGAGGGCCACGAGCGGATCAGGGCGTGTAAGAGGGCCACGAGCGGATCAGGGCGTGTAAGAGGGCTACGAGCGGATCAGGGCGTGTAAGAGGGCCACGAGCGGATCAGGGCGTGTAAGAGAGCCACGAGCGGATCAGGGCGTGTAAGAGGGCCACGAGCGGATCAGGGCGTGTAAGAGGGCCACGAGCGGATCAGGGCGTGTAAGAGGGCCACGAGCGGATCAGGGCGTGTAAGAGGGCCACGAGCGGATCAGGGTGTGTAAGAGGGCCACGAGCGGATCAGGGCGTGTAAGAGGGCCACGAGCGGATCAGGGCGTGTAAGAGGGCCACGAGCGGATCTGGGACCCCATAACACTTTTCCTAACACAATGGGGAAAATGGGCGAGCAATATAACTACCTTATGGATCGTAGAGTCTGAAGATCGTAGGCTTGCAGCGTAGCTCGTCAACAATCCACAACGTTTGAGATGTCTTCTTCCTCTCTAGGTCTTCTGTCATTTGGTGGTGGTGGTGGTGGTGTGTACTCACCTAGTTGTGTTTGCAGGGGTTGAGATCTGGCTCTTTGGTCCAGCCTCTCAACCGGCAATCAACAGGTGTACAGATTCCTGAGCATCACTTCCTAATGCATTCAATTTGTCATCCACTCTGACACTAAAAAAGTTCTTTCTAATATCTCTGTGGCTCATTTGGGCACTCAGTTTCCACCTGTGTCCCCTTGTGCGTGTTCCCCTTGTGTTAAATAGACTGTCTTTATCTACCCTATCAATTCCCTTCAGAATCTTGAATGTGGTGATCATGTCCCCCCTAACTCCTCTGTTTTCCAGCGAAGTGAGGTTTAATTCCCGTAGTCTCTCCTCGTAGCTCATACCTCTCAGCTCGGGTACTAGTCTGGTGGCAAACCTTTGAACCTTTTCCAGTTTAGTCTTATCCTTGACTAGATATGGACTCCATGCTGGGGCTGCATACTCCAGGATTGGCCTGACATATGTGGTATACAAAGTTCTGAATGATTCTTTACACAAGTTTCTGAATGCCGTTCGTATGGTGGCCAGCCTGGCATATGCCGCTGATGTTATCCACTTGATATGTGCTGCAGGAGACAGGTCTGGCGTGATATCAACCCCCAAGTCTTTTTCCTTCTCTGACACTTGAAGAATTTCTTCTCCCAGATGATACCTTGTATTTGGCCTCCTGCTCCCTACACCTATCTTCATTACATTACATTTGGTTGGGTTAAACTCTAACAACCATTTGTTCGACCATTTTTTCAGCTTGTCTAGGTCTTCTTGAAGCATCAAACTGTCCTCTTCTGTTTTAATCCTTCTCATAATTTTAGCATCGTTCGCAAACTTTGAGAGAAATGAATCGATACCCTCCGGGAGATCATTTACATATATCAGAAACAAGATAGGACCGAGTACAGAGCCCTGTGGGACTCCACTGGTGAATTCACGCCAATCGGAGGTCTCACCCCTCACCGTAACTCTTTGCTTCCTATTGCTTAGATACTCCCTTATCTACTGGAGCACCTTACCAGCTACACCTGCCTGTCTCTCTAGCTTATGTACCAGCCTCTTATGCGGTACTGTGTCAAAGACTTTCCGACAATCCAAGAAAATGCAGTCCGCCCAGCCCTCTCTGTCTTGCTTAATCTTTGTCACCTGATTGTAGAATTCTATCAAGCCTGTAAGGCAATATTTACCCTCCATGAACCCATGTTGGCGATTTGTCACGAAGTCCCTTCTCTCCAGGTGTGTTACCAGGTTTTTTCTCACGATCTTCTCCATCACCTTGCATGGTATAAAGTCAAGGACACTGGCCTGTAGTTCAGTGCCTCTTGCCTGTCGCCCTTTTTGTATATTGGGACCACATTCGCCGTCTTCCATATTTCTGGTAGGTCTCCCGTCTCCAGTGACTTACTATACACTATGGAGAGTGGCAAGCAAAGTGCCTCTGCACACTCTTTCAGTATCCACGGTGAGATCCCTCTGGACCAACAGCGTTTCTAACATCCAGATCCAGCAGGTGTCTCTTGACCTCCTCTCTCGTAATTTTGAACTCTTCCAAGGCTGCCTGGTTTACCTCCCTTTCTCCTAGCACAGTGACCTCACCTTGTTCTATTGTGAAGACCTCCTGAAACCTCTTGTTGAGTTCTTCACACACCTCTCTGTCATTCTCTGTATACCTGTCCTCGCCTGTCCGAAGTTTCAATACCTGTTCTTTCACTGTTGTTTTCCTTCTGATGTGTCTGTGGAGTAGCTTTGGTTCGGTCTTGGCTTTGTTTGCTATATAATTTTCAAACTTTTCTCTGCTTCTCTTCTCACCCTGACGTACTCATTCCTGGTTCTCTGGTATCTCTCTCTGCTTTCTGGTTTTCTGTTATTCTGGAAGTTCCTCCACGCCCTTTTGTTCAGTTTCTTTGCTTCCATACATGCCCTATTATACCATGGATTCTTATGTTGCTTCTCTGATTTTTCCCTTTGGGCCAGGATGAACCTGTTTACTGCCTCCTGACACTTTTGGGTAACATAGTCCATCATACCCTGTACAGACTTATCTCTGAGGTCTATGTCCCAAGGTATTTCACTTAGGAAACTTCTCATCTGTGCATAATTCCCCTTTCGGTATGCCAGCCTTTTGATTCCTAGTTCTTTTTTGGGGGAGATAAGTCCTAGCTCTACCAGGTACTCAAAGTTCAATACACTGTGGTCACTTATTCCCAAGGGCGCTTCCATCTTAACTTCCCTTATATCCCACTCATTTAGGGTAAATATCAAATCAAGCATTGCTGGTTCATCTTCTCTCATTTTTGTTGGTTCTTTGATGTGCTGGCTTAGAAAGTTTCTTGTTGCCACGTCCAGCAGCTTAGCTCTCCATGTTTCTGGTCCTCCATGCGGGTCTCTGTTCTTCCAATCTATCTTCCCATGGCTGAAGTCTCCCATAATTAGTAATCCAGATCCATTCCTGCTAGCAACAGAAGCTGCTCTTTCTATTATGTTAATGGTGGCCATGTTGTTTCTATCATATTCCTGTCTAGGTCTTCTGTCATTTGGTGGTGGATTATATATGACTACGACTATAATTTTTTTCCCTCCATTTGTTACGGTACCTGCTATGTAGTCACTGAAACCTTCACAGCCCTGAATATCCATCTCCACAAAATCCCAGCCTTTTCTTACCAACAGAGCTACACCACCCCCACCTCTTCCTTCCCTCTCTTTCCTCATAACATAATAGTCCGGTGGGAACACTGCGTTTGTTATCGTTTTCGTGATCTTTGTTTCTGTGAGGGCTATTATGTCTGGGTTTTCCTCTAGTACCCGTTCTCCAAGCTCATTTGCTTAATTTGTAATTCCATCTATGTCAGTGTACATCGCTTTGAGGCTGACTTTCTTCTGTCCCTTCTCAAATCGCCTCCTTGGTGAGTGTTCTGCTGGTGGGGGAGGCTGTTCTATGGGTGTGAGGACCTGTGAGGTGGATAACAGGGTCTCAGAGGATACTGGGATGAGGGGCGGGGGATCCAGTGAAGGGGGAGGGACAGGGAGGGTATGGGGTGAAAGGGGAGGGAGGACGGGAAGGAAAGGGGGGAAGGGAGGACTCGGGAGGAGTGGAGGGGAAGAAGGGTGGGGATTGGGTGTGGGGGGGAGGGAGATTTGGCTGAACATTTGAGTGGGGGCAGGGAGGGTTTGGGGTAGGGGGGTTTTCTATGCAGAGGAGGGAGGTGTGTGTGTGTGTGTGTGTGTGTGTGTGTGTGTGTGTGTGTGTGTGTGTGTGCTCACCTAGTTGTGTCTGCAGGATCGAGCATCGACTCTTGGATCCCGCCTTTCGAGCATCGGTTGTTTACAGCAATGACTCCTGTCCCATTTCCCTATCATACCTGGTTTTAAAATTATGAATAGTATTTGCTTCCACAACCTGTTCCTGAAGTGCATTCCATTTTCCCACTATTCTCACGCTAAAAGAAAATTTCCTAACATCTCTGTGACTCATCTGAGTTTCAAGCTTCTATCCATGTCCCCTCGTTCCTATCCATGTCCCCTCTTTCTAATGTCGTAAGGCACAGTTCCCTCAGGTACTCCTCATACCCCATCCCTCGTAGCTCTGGGACGAGTCTCGTTGCAAACCTCTGAACCTTTTCCAGTTTCATTATATGCTTCTTCAGATGATGATTCCATGATGAGGCGGCATACTCTAAGACTGGCCTCACGTAGGCAGTGTAAAGCGCCCTAAATGCCTCCTTACTTAGGTTTCTGAATGATGTTCTAACTTTTGCCAGTGTAGAGTACGCTGCTGTCGTTATCCTATTTATATGTGCCTCAGGAGATAGATTAGGTGTTACGTCCACCCCCAGGTCTCTTTCGCGCGTCGTCACAGGTAGGCTGTTCCCCTTCATTCTGTACTGTCCCTTTGGTCTCCTATCTCCTAGTCCCATTTCCATAACTTTACATTTGCTCGTGTTGAATTCCATTAGCCATTTCTCTGACCATCTCTGCAACCTGTTCAGGTCCTCTTGGAGGATCCTGCAATCCTCATCTGTCACAACTCTTCTCCTCAACTTTGCGTCATCCGCAAACATCGACATGTAGGACTCTACGCCTGTAAACATGTCGTTAACATTTACAAGAAATAGAATTGGTCCCAGCACCGATCCTTGTGGTACTCCACTTGTTACTGTTCGCCAGTCCGACTTCTCGCCCCTTACCGTAACTCTTTGGCTCCTTCCTGTTAGGTAGTTCCTTATCCATGCTTGGACCTTTCCCCCCACCCCCGCCTGCCTCTCGAGCTTGAACAGCAGTCTCATGTGCGGTACTGTATCAAAGGCTTTTTGGCAGTCCAGAAATATGCAGTCTCCCCAACCATCTCTGTCTTGTCTTATCCCCGTTATTTAATCATAGAATTCCAGAAGGTTTGTTAGGCACGATTTACCTGTCCAGAACCCATGTTGATGTTTGTTCACATACCTAATGTTCTCCAGGTGTGCAACCAGTCGTAGCCTAATTATTCTTTAATTATGTGTGAGTGTGTGTGTGAGTGTGTGTTTGTGTGTGTGTGTGTATGTGTGTGTGTGTGTGTGTGTGTGTGTGTGTGTGTGTGTGTGTGTGTGTGTGTGTGTGTGTATGTGTGTGTGTGTGTGTGTGTGTGTGTGTGTGTGTGTGTGTGTGTGTGTGTGTGTGTGTGTGTGTGTGTGTGTGTGTGTGTGTGTGTGTGTGTGTGTTTGTATGTGTGTGTGTGTGTGTGTATGTGTGTGTGTGTGTGTGTTTATGGGTGTGTGTGAGTGTGTTTATAGGTGTGTGTGTGTGTGTGTGTGTGTGTGCGTGTGTGTGTGTACTCACCTAGTTGTGCTTGCGGGGGTTGAGCTGCGGGTGTGTGTGTGTTTCTGGGTGAGTGTGTGTGTGAGCGTACGTGTTATGGGTGTATATTTGTGCGTGTACATGCGTGTGGGTGCGTGTGTCGGAAAATCCGACACCATTTAATATAATATACAGACAGATAATAATTGCTGCTGTATTACCAACAAGTTACCCATAGAAAACGTAACTTGTAGTGGAATTACCGTCTATAGAAAACGGGATATCATCACCACATACTATTATAATTCACCAGCTATTTTGCTGGGAATTATTCTTAAATACATTAGTCTTTGGACTTTACCATCATAAAAACATCTCATATAAATTAACTTAATTATCAGTATTAAAGTAGAGTAAATGTGACCCTTCTATCACTTATTGACATCTGGACAATGTAAGCCAGGCGTCAGTGAGGAAGGAGGGTCAGCCATTGTTGTTGTCACCTCCGAGACGCGTGGAGCAAATACGGCTCCTATCATATCTGGACAATGTCGGCCAGTAGCGTCAGTAGTATGGAGTGTTAGACATTGCCATTGTTTATACTGAGACCAGAGGCTCACAGGGAGCAAATTCGGCTCCTGTTAATTTTACTTGGACGTAGTGTTATGGAAACCAAAGGTGTACCATTTTCAACACGCTGTCAACAAATTCAAGTTAAGTGTTCTTTCCGAAACCCATGTATCTTTCATTTATGGCCATTAATGTCATTATATAGGGTGGGTCGGTTAGAGCACGAGATAGCCTCAAACTAAAGGTAATTAAGCCAGGTCTTCATTGTTCCATGTACATTGTTTCTCTGATATATCTGTCATATATAGGAATCTGGCTTTACAGCTAGCGCCCTTTTGTCAGGTCTAGATGAGGAAGCATGCTTTGTGCAACAGTTACCAGGGTGATGGAAGCTACCTCAAAGAGGGAAAATGTGGTGTCTACAACCTAGTTATACCTGGTGGACGAAGACTTGCTGTACTATAAGATAAGGAACTTCTTCAATGTTTAATAATGTGTAGTTAATACTGTAGTTTGATTGGCTGCATATAAATTAAATTTAATAAACCCCCCTAATGTGTAGAGGATCGATTTGTGAGATTATGAGATTATTGCAGAAATACAGTCCACTTATCATTATACTAATTGCTATCGAAGTATATAAATTAACGTAAATATAAATTCATATAAATTAAATAAATATAAATCTCACAGGTCGGTTCCCACAGCGTGCTTGTGTGTGTGTGTGTGTGTGTGTGTGTGTGTGTGTGTGTGTGTGTGTGTGTGTGTGTGTGTGTGTGTACTCACCTAGTTGTGCTTGCAGGGGTTGAGCTCTGGCTATTTGGTCCCGCCTCTCAACCGTCAGTCAACAGGTGTACAGGTTCCTGAGCCTATTAGGCTCTATCATATCTACACTTGAAACTGTGTATGGAGTCAGCCTCCACCACATTACTTCCTAATGCATTCCATTTGTCAACCACTCTGACACTAAAAAAGTTCTTTCTAATATCTCTGTGGCTCATTTGGGCACTCAGTTTCCACCTATGTCCCCTAGTGCGTGTTCCCCTTGTGTTGAATAGTCTGTCTTTATCAACCCTGTCGATTCCCTTGAGAATCTTGAATGTGGACAGGAGAAACAGAAGATGTCTCGCTTCAGGATTTACTCTTTCAAATGTTGGGAGAAATCAGGGAGGAACTAAAGGTAAGGGGGAAAAAGGTAGCCAACCTGCAGGATGAACTGAATGAGGTAAGGGAGGAGATTCCACTGGAGTAGGTAAACATGGAGGGTCTGGGATGGAGTGGAAGAAGGGGGGGGGGTCCCTGGGTGGTGAGGGGGGGGGCTGAGGGTGATGGGACCTGGCCTGAAAGAAAATCCCCAATATCAGACATGAACCAGCCCTCAGAAAGATGGTATTGTATCTGTAGAAGGAACTTCTACAATACAACCCTTATTTGCAGACATACTTAGAAGGACCATGGAAGTTGTCTCTGCAGTACAGGAAATTGCCATGAAAGTTGCTACCTCTCAGGAAGCAGCGAGATGCACTTGCTGACTAATAGAGAGGAAAAAAGCAGTAGTCATAGTAGGTATTAGGGAGCAAATAGGGGCCAGTGAAAGGGTGAGGAGAGATATGGACAAAATCAAAGTCAAAGAGATCCTTGAAGGGGTACAGATGGAGAGAGAAGAACATAGAAAAGGTTTTCTGGCTTGGTCGGTACAACAAGGACAAAGATCGATTGATAAAAGTGGTTTTCAAAAGCGAGGATACAAAAGAAGAAATTCTAGCAAAGACGAGCAGCCTATTCAATGTACAGAAGTTCAAGAAGGTATTCCTGCAGAGGGATATGACCAGGGAGGAGAGATTGAGGGTGGCAGCAGCAGCGAGGAAGAAGCGCAAGGAGAGAGAGACAGGAATCAGGGAACCACAGCTCGGAACCCTTCCATCCCAGAAGGAAGTGGGGAACCCTCCACAGGCAGTTCAACAACCCCAGTGGGAGGAATATCACATCCACTACTCACCCAATAGAAGCCCTACCTGCCCCAGCCCCAACACTTCCCCACCACCCTAAGCCCTCCCTTCTCTCCCCACCCCACTATTCCCTCCCTTCTTCCCCCGAGCCCCCTAAGTCCTCCCTTCTCCCCCACCCCACTAGCCCTCCTTTCTTCCCCCCCCCCCCAAAGCCTCCCTTCTCCCCCACCCCTCCAAGCCCTCCCTTCGCCCCTACCCTCTCCAAACCAAATCCTTCAAACCCCCTCAAAACCCAGGTCCCCCTCACCCTTAGCCCCCCCTCACAACCCAGGGCTCCCCCCCCCTTCTCCCACTCCATCCCAGACCCTCCATGTTTACCTACTCCAGTGGAATCAAAAGAAACTGAGGACAGACAGAAAAGAGTCAGCTTCAAGGTGATGTACTCGAACATTAATGGGATTACAAGCAAGGCAAGTGAACCTAGGGAAAGAGCAAAAGAAGCAAATCCATATGTAATTGGACTCACGGAAACAAAACTATCAGGAATCATAACAAATGCAGTGTTCCCTCAGGACTACACTGTAATAAGGAAAGAGAGGGTGGGAAGGGGAAGAGGTCGAGTGGCCCTACTCATGAGAAAGGAACAGAGTTTCAAGGAGATGGTTATCCCAGGCTGTAAAGCGTTTAGAGACTACATAGCAGGCACCATGACGATGGGAGGACCAAAAGTAGTGGTAGCAGTGATATATAACCCTCCACCAATCGACAGAAGACCCAGGCAAGAGTATGACAGAAACAACATAGCAGTTAACAATATAATTGAGAGGGCAGCCTGTGCTGCCTGTAGAATTTGATCCTATCTGCTCATCATGGGTGACTCTAATCATGGAAAGATAGACTGGGAGAACAAGGATCCGCATGGAGGGAAGGAAACATGGAGAGCTAAACTACTGGAGATGGCAAATTTTTTTTATAGCCAGCATGTCAGGGCACCCACAGGAATGAGGGGAAATGATAGACAGCGAGACTCGACCTAGTCTTCACTCTGAATGACTCCGACAAAAGGGAAATTGACTTCGAGGCCCCAGTGCGAATGAGCGATCACAGTGTACTGACATATGAGTATCTGGTCGAAGAAGGGTTAATGTACTCGAGAAAGGGAATTGAAAGCAAAAGGCTAGCATTCCATAAGGATAACTATGAGGAGATGAGAAAATTTATAACGGATATAACATGGGAAACAGAGCTAAGGGGAAAGACGGCCGAAGACATGATGGAATACATCACACAGAAATGTAAGGAGGCAGCAGAAAAGTTTATCCTGGCACAAAAGGTAAAAAAATGAAATGCAGATGAGAAAACCCATGGTTTAATCAGAGATGTAAGCTACCTAAGTAAGTAAGCAAAAGACCATGAAGAAACGATAGAAATAACAGGACACTTGAGAGCAGAGAAGGATGCCTGAGAGCTAGGAATGAATATGTCAGGGTGAGAAGAGAGGCAGAAGGCCAATATGAAAACGACATAAGAAGCAAGGCTAAGAGTCAACCCAAATTGCTACACAGCCTCATCAGAAGAAAGATAACAGTGAAGGAACTGGTAATGAAATTGAGGATAGGAGCAGACAGTTTCACTACAAACGACAAAGAAGTGTGAGAGGAACTCAATAGTAAATTCCAGGAAGTCTTCACATTAGAGCAAGGAGACGTTCCAGAGATAAGAGAAGGAATAGTTAACCACGCACCACTAGAGGAATTTGAGATTACCAGTGGGGATGTAAGGAAGCTTTTGCTAGAGTTGGATGTGACAAAGGCTATAGGCCTGGATGGAATATCGCCATGGATACTAAAGGAAGGATCAGAAGCACTGTGCCTGCCACTTTTCATGGTGTATAACAAATCACTGGTAAAAGGTGAACTGCAAAAAATTGGGAAGACGGCAAATGTAGTCCCGATATACAAAAAGGGGGATAGACAGCAGGCACTGAACTACAGGCCAGTGTCCCTAACTTGAATACTATGCAAGTTATCGGAGAAAATTGTGTGAAAAAAACTAGTGGAACATCTGGAGCAAAGGAACTTTGTGACACAACATCAACATGGTTTCAGTGATGGCAAGTTATGACTCACAGGATTAATTGAATTCTGCGATCAGGCAACAAACATCGGACAAGAAAGAGAGAGGTGGGCAGACTGCATATTTTTGGATTGCCAGAAAGCCTTTGACACAGTTCCACACCAGAGACTAGTGCAAAATCCAGAGATGCAGGCTGTAGTGAAAGGGAAAGTACTCCATTGGATAAGGGAGTACATAAGTATAACCACTTTGGCGGCTCCAGCCCGCCAGCCCTTAACTAGGCCGAGTGGGCCCCAGCGTTTCACGGGAGCGCGCGGTAATTCTGAAATGTATACTCTCTTCAACTTTGTCACCTCAATTCTCGTCCAGGGCTTTTCAATTTGGTATCATTGTGTTCGCAATAGAATTCTCTACACGACTAAAGACATATAAACTCCAAAAGCCCGGCGTACCATCCACAACAAACAGAGAAAGTTATTGCGTGTTACCCGGGAGCGCATAAAGAGCGATAAAATGTGTACACTCCTTTCACGTTTGTCACCTCAGTTCCCGTCCTAGGGCTTTCATTTTGGTATCATTGTGTTTGTAATAGAATTCCCTACAGGGGTATATGCAAATATAAAGTACAAAAGCCAGGCGTACCACCCACAGCAAACAGAGAAAGTGACGGAGCATAATCCCAGTGAGCGCTAATTAAATGGGTATACTGTTTTCAACTTTGTTACCTCAATTCTGGTCCTAGGTCTTTCATTTTGGTGTCAATGTATTCGCAATGAAATTCCCTACAAGAGTATATGCATATAATATCGAAAACCGCTGTGCACCCCTCCCGAAGCCGCCGCCAATTTGCCACCGAAAACGACGCAATGCTGCGTCGTTACCGGGAATGCTTCAACTAAAAAAACGACGCGATGCTGCGTCGTTCCGTGCGAAAGTGGTAACAGAAGACAGCGAGTCACTGTGAGGGGTGAGGTCTCAGATTTAGCGACATGTCACCAGTGGAGTCTTGCAAGGTTCAGTCCTTGGACCCATACTGTTCCTTATATATGTAAATGATCTTCCAGATGGTATAGAATCATTCCTCTCATTGATTGCTGATGATGCAAAAATTATGAGGAAGATTATGACGGAGGAAGATAGTATGAGGCTACAAGATGACCTAGACAGACTGAATGAATGTTCCAACAAATGGCTACTAAAGTTCAACCCGAGTAAATATAAGGTAATGAAACTAGGCAGTGGAAACAGGAGGGCCAGACACAGGATACCAAATGGGAGATGAAGTCTTTCATGAAACGGACAGAGAGAAAGATTTAGGTGATATCACATCAAACCTGTCTCCTGAGGCCCACATCAAAAGAATAACATTTGCAGCGTATACAAAGCTGTCTAACATCAGAACTGCCTTCAGGAACCTGTGTAAGGAATTATTCAAAACCTTGTATACCATATATGTATGACCAATCCTGGAGTATGCGGCGCAGCATGGAGCCCGTACCGTGTCAAGCAGAAGACAAAGCTTGAAAAAGTTCAGAGGTATGCCACTAGGCTAGTACCAGAACTAAGAGGCATGAGTTGCGAGGAAAGGCAGCCGGAAATGCACCTCACGACACTGGAAGACAGACGAATTAGGGGAGACATGATCACCACCTACAAAATTCTCAGAAGAATTGACAGAGTAGATAAAGATAAACTGTTTAACATGGTTGATACGCGAACAAGGGGACACAAGTGGAAACTGAGTACTAAAATGACCCCCAGGAACGTTAGAAAGAACTTTTTCAGTGTTAGAGTAGTTAACAGATGGAATGCATTAGACAGTGATGTGATGGAGGCAGACTCCATACACAGTTTTAAATGTAGATAAGATAGAGCCCAGTAGGTTCAGGAATCTGTACACCAGTTGATTGACAGTTAGTCCTTTAGTCCTTTGGCAGGACCAAAGAGCCAGAGCCCAACCCCCACAAGCACAATTAGGTGAGTACAGTAGCCTCAATGACTCTCACTCGTCATGGGCTCTCTATAGATACAACACACGGCTATGTGAGAGTTGTATTTCGTAATCTGGTGCCACGGTGCACACGCACTTGTGCACCCATTCAGTGCACAAGGGAGTGGGAAAAATTCATCTCCTGACAAATATAGTCCTTCTACTCATCTGTCTGTCTTCCAATCTCTACTTATATCCATCTATCGATTTTTCTATCTATTCATCTTGCTATCCACCCACCGATCCTTCTATCTATACATCTATCTCTGTGTCAGTTATCTTGAGATGATTTCGGGGCTTAACGTCCCCGCGGCCCGGTCCTCGACCAGTCCTCCATTTTGTAACACACCCCCAGAAAGCAGCCGCAGCAGCTGTCTAACTCTCAGGCACTTATTTACTGCTAGGTGAACAGGGGGCATCAGAGAGAAAAAACTCTGCTCATTTTGTTTCTGCCACCTCCGGGGATCGAACCCGGAACCTTAGGACTACGAATCCCGAGCACTGTCCATTCAGCTGTCAAGCCCTATAAGATAGACAGAGATGTCTGTCTCTTTCTCTGTCTATCTCGTTGTCTCTCTCTCTCTCTCTCTCTCTCTCTCTCTCTCTCTCTCTCTCTCTCTCTCTCTCTCTCTCTCTCTCTCTCTCTCTTTGTGTGTTTGCCTGGCTTTCTCTCTCATAAATATGTAATTGTCTAATGTGTGGGTGTTGGGCATTGAGAAGACCTCAGTGGTGTGTAATACTAAGAAAAGAATAGCTACCCGCTTTCTCTGGTATGCTAGTACTAGCGTACTAGCATACTAGTTAGTATTTTATGATAGTACGGGCAAATTATTGACCGTAGCAAGTTTTTGTTCATATCCCTGAGATCAGTGAATAATGATAAATATTGCTATAATTTTTTGTTAAAGTTCATTTTGAAAAGATTTAGCTGTGAAGTGCAGTGCAAATATGGTCGTCAGGGTCTGAATGTGGCACTGGCAAGCAATTCCCTTTTGAATTCATGCAAGCCAGACCAGCTTATGTTCAGATCATTTCCTCTGCCAATACCCAGCAAACAATTTTAGGTTGCCACAACATATCTGGAAAGTATTTGAAAGTATTGAAAACGTTTGTTTTATCGTATCAGATACGATATTGTGTGAGGACTTAAATAGGTTTCCAAAACTTATAACCAAGACATATGTATCTAACACTAATTTGAGATGTTGTGGCAACTTTACACTCCTAACAAGAGTCATTCATAATCCATTCATATACCAATATGAATCTCTTATGAAAGGTTTGAGCCAATAATCTGAACCCTTTTCACATCTTTGTGTTTAAAGTTAAATTTCTTGAAATTAAATTATATTTTATATTATATTATTTTTATTATATTTTATATTATATTATTATTTTCAATTTAAATATTAAAACCAATTTAAGGGTAAAAAAAATCTAATAGTTTATATTTCTTTTATTATTTACTAACAATTATAATTATTTACTAACGGAGAGAGGGGAGGCTGTACGGCGGAGAGTGGCGGCTGTGGCGGCCAGTGGCCGCGGTGGCGGATAGTGGCGGCGGGCGGACAGTGGCGGCGGGCGGACAGTGGTGGCGGCGGGCGGACAGTGGTGGCGGCGGGCGGACAGTGGTGGCGGCGGCAGACAGTGGTGGCGGTGTCAGACAGTGGCGGCGGTGGCGGACAGTGGCGGCGGTGGCGGACAGTGGCGGCGGTGGCGGACAGTGGCGGCGGTGGCGGACAGTGGCGGCGGTGGCGGACAGTGGCGGCGGTGGCGGACACTGGAGGCTGTGTCTGGCGGTGGTGGCGGGCGGTGGCGGGTGGCGGCGTCTGTGATGAGTGGTGGCGGCTGGCGGTGGTGGCGGCGGTGGTGGTGGGTGGTGGTGGCGGCGGTGGTGGTGGGTGGTGGTGGTGGCGGCGGCGGCTGGTGGTGGTGGGTGGTGGCGGCGGCTGGTGGTGGTGGGTGGTGGCGGCGGTGGTGGTGGGTGGTGGTGGCGGCGGCGGCTGGTGGTGGTGGGTGGTGGCGGCGGGTGGTGGGTGGCGGCGGCGGCTGGTGGTGGTGAGTGGTGGCGGCGGGTGGTGGGTGGTGGCGGCTGTGGTGGGTGGTGGCGGGCGGTGGCGGGCGGTGGCGGGCGGTGGCGGGCGGCGGCGGCGGCTGTGATGGGTGGTGACGATCGGCGGTGGGGGGGGCTGGTGGTGGCTGGCGGTGGCGGCTTGCGGTGGCGACTGTGGCAACGGGCGGTGACGGCTGATAGCGGGCGGTGGTGGCGGCTGGTGGCAGGTGGTGGTAGCGGTGATGGCGGCTGGTGGTGGTGGCAGCTGGTGGCGGTGATGGCGGCTGGTGGTGGTGGCAGCTGGTGGCGGTGATGGCGGCTGGTGGTGGTGGTGGTGGTGGTGGCGGCTGGTGATGGTGGCAGCTGGTGGCGGCTGGTGGCGGTGATGGCGGCTGGTGGTGGTGGTGATGGCGGCTGGTGGCGGGCGGTGGCGGGCGGTGGCGGCTTGTGGCGGCTGGTGGTGGCGGCGGTGGTGGGTGGTGGTGGTGGTGGTGGGTGGTGGTGGCGGCTGTGGTGGGTGGTGTCGGCGGCGGCTGTGGTGGGTGGTGGCGGCGGCGGCGGTGACGGGTGGTGGCGGCGGTGGTGGTGGGTGGTGGTGGCGGCGGCGGTGATGGGTGGTGGCGGCGGTGGTGGTGGGTGGTGGTGGCGGCGGCGGCTGGTGGTGGTGGGTGGTGGCGGCGGGTGGCTGGTGGCGGGTGGCGGTGGCTGGTGGCGGGTGGCGGCTGGTGGTGGGTGGTGGCAGGTGGCGGCTGGTGGTGGGTGGTGGGTGGTGGCGGGTGGCGGCTGGTGGCGGGTGGCGGGTGGCGGCTGGTGGGTGGTGGCGGCTGGCGGCTGGTGGTGGGTGGTGGCAGGTGGCGGCTGGTGGTGGGTGGCGGCTGGTGGTGGGTGGCGGGTGGCGGCGGGTGGCGGCTGGTGGTGGGTGGCGGGTGGCGGCGGGTGGCGGCTGGTGGTGGGTGGCGGGTGGCGGCGGGTGGCGGCTGGTGGTGGGTGGTGGCGGGTGGCGGCTGGTAGTGGGTGGCGGCTGGTGGTGGGTGGTGGCAGGTGGCGGCTGGTGGTGGGTGGTGGCGGCGGGTGGTGAGTGGCGGTGGTGGGTGGCGGTGGCTGGTGGCGGGTGGCGGCTGGTGGTGGGTGGTGGGTGGTGGCGGGTGGCGGCTGGTGGTGGGTGGTGGCGGCAGGTGGTGAGTGGCTGTGGTGGGTGGCGGTGGCTGGTGGCGGGTGGCGGCTGGTGGTGGGTGGTGGTGGGTGGTGGCGGGTGGCGGCTGGTGGTGGGTGGTGGCAGGTGGCGGCTGGTGGGTGGTGGCGGGTGGCGGCTGGTGGTGGGTGGTGGCGGCGTGTGGTGAGTGGCGGTGGTGGGTGGCGGTGGCTGGTGGCGGGTGGCGGCTCGTGGTGGGTGGTGGTGGGTGGTGGCGGGTGGCGGCTGGTGGTGGGTGGTGGCAGGTGGCGGCTGGTGGGTGGTGGCGGGTGGCGGCTGGTGGTGGGCGGCGGGTGGCGGCTGGTGGCGGCCAGCTGGGACACACCCTTCACCAGTGAAGGTCTGAGCACAACTAACCATATGTCTCTCTCACCCACTAGCCCAGTGTTGCCAGCTCGCGCTCTCAAAATGTTTCCTTCAAAGATTGTATATTATCTTTGAACAACAAGTTTGATTATCAAGGAAATAATGCATATATTATTGTCACATTAATACTGTGCAATATCTTATTACATTCCTGCTAAATAATTATAATTTGAAACAGGACAAAAAATCCCACATATATATAAAAACCAACATTAGAGATCACGAGGCCTAGGCCTCGCCTGTGACCACACATCCTGCCTCCCTGGCCTGCTACTCTCTCACACCTCACACTCTTAACTCTCTCATAATCACTCTCACTCTCTTACTCTGTCACTCTTACTCTCTGTCACTCTTACTCTCTGTCACTCTTACTCTGTCACTCTTACTCTCAGTCACTCTTACTCTCTGTCACTCTTACTCTGTCACTCTTACTCTCTGTCACTCTTACTCTCTGTCACTCTTACTCTCTGTCACTCTTACTCTGTCACTCTTACTCTGTCACTCTTACTCTGTCACTCTTACTCTCTGTCACTCTTACTCTCTGTCACTCTTACTCTCTGTCACTCTTACTCTCTGTCACTCTTACTCTCTGTCACTCTTACTCTCTGTCACTCTTACTCTGTCACTCTTACTCTGTCACTCTTACACTCTGTCACTATTACTCTCTGTCACTCTTACTCTCTGTCACTCTTACTCTCTGTCACTCTTACTCTCTGTCACTCTTACTCTGTCACTCTTACTCTCTGTCACTCTTACTCTCTGTCACTCTTACTCTCTGTCACTCTTACTGTCATTCTTACTCACTCTCAGTCACCCTTACCCATTCATACTCTCTCACTCTTACTCTCATACTCTTACTCTCAATTACTCTTACTCTCAATCACTCTTACTCCCAATCACTCCTACTCCCAATCACTCCTACTCTCAATCACTCCTACTCTCATTCTCTTACTCCCAATCACTCTTACTCTCAATCACTCTTATTCTCATTCTTACTCTTACTCTCACTCTTACTCTTACTCCCAATCACTCTTACTCCCAATCACTCTTACTCTCAATCACTCTTACTCTCAATCACTCTTACTCTCATTCTTACTCTTACTCTCAATCACTCTTATTCTCATTCTTACTCCTACTCCCAATCACTCTTACTCCCAATCACTCTTACTCTCAATCACTCTTACTCCCAATCACTCTTACTCTCAATCACTCTTACTCTCAATCACTCTTACTCTCAATCACTCTTACTCTCATTCTTACTCTTACTCACTCTTACTCTCAATCACTCTTATTCTCATTCTTACTCCTACACCCAAGCACTCTTACTCCCAATCACTCTTACTCTCAATCACTCTTACTCCCAATCACTCTTACTCTCAATCACTCTTACTCTCAATCACTTTTACTCTCAATCACTCTTACTCTCAATCACTCTTACTCTCACTAACTCTCAATCACTCTTACTCTCACTCTAACTCTCAATCACTCTTATGCACTATTACTCACTCTTTCTCTCAGTCATCCTTACTCACTCTCATACTCACTCTTACTCTGTCACTCTTACTCTCTGTCACTCTTACTCTCTGTCACTCTTACTCTCTGTCACTCTTACTCTCTGTCACTCTTACTCTGTCACTCTTACTCTGTCACTCTTACTCTCTGTCACTCTTACTCTCTGTCACTCTTACTCTCTATCACTCTTACTCTGTCATTCTTACTCTGTCACTCTTACTCACTCTCAGTCACCCTTACCCATTCATACTCACTCTCTCACTCTAACTCTCATACTCTTACTCTCAATTACTCTTACTCTCAATCACTCTTACTCCCAATCACTCCTACTCCCAATCACTCCTACTCTCAATCACTCCTACTCTCATTCTTACTCTTACTCTTACTCCCAATCACTCTTACTCTCAATCACTCTTATTCTCATTCTTACTCTCACTCTTACTCTTACTCCCAATCACTCTTACTCCCAATCACTCTTACTCTCAATCACTCTTACTCTCAATCACTCTTACTCTCAATCACTCTTACTCTCAATCACTCTTACTCTCATTCTTACTCTTACTCACTCTTACTCTCAATCACTCTTATTCTCATTCTTACTCCTACTCTCACTCTAACTCCTACTCCCAATCACTCTTACTCCCAATCACTCTTACTCTCAATCACTCTTACTCCCAATCACTCTTACTCTCAATCACTCTTACTCTCAATCACTCTTACTCTCAATCACTCTTACTCTCAATCACTCTTACTCTCACTAACTCTCAATCACTCTTACTCTCACTCTAACTCTCAATCACTCTTACTCTCATACTCACCCTTACTCTCAATCACTTTACTCAAACTCTTACTCATTCTGTCACCCTTACTCTCACTCTTACTCACTCTGTCACTCTTACTCTCAGTCACTCTTACTTATACTCACTCTTACTCACACTTACACACTCTCTGGCACTCTCACTCACCTTCAGTCACTCTTACTCACTCTTACCCACTCTCGCTCACTTTTACTCACTCTAGTTAATAAGAACACGCCAATATAAGACAACAAAACGTTTTCAGATTCTTTCTCACCACTTTCCAGCAACTTTTATAATTTATATAAATTATCTTAGGGAATAATACATAAATTATATATTTAAACATGATATTAGTGTTTAGTGGAATGCATAAGGAGTCAAATTGTGTTAAAAAGAGCGATTTTTAGAAAATTTGGAAAACTACTTTTTTCTGTTCATATTATAACTAAATGGATTTTAAAGGTTTCACTCAGCCAATATATATCATTCACAATTTATTAATGAATTTTACAAAAAAACTCCATAAATTTTATATTTAAACATGTAAAAACTATTTGTTTTACATTTGGAAGAAAATAATTGTAGAAAAACAATTTATAATTAAACCTTTGTGTTTGGATTTTTTGAGTAAAAGTTTCTCAAAGGCTCTCCTGCACCATTCTCAATGCAAATCATTCCCACACCTATGGGAAGAGATAGGCAAACGTTGTGTAGATGATTTGTGTTTGCTGGGTATGGCGTTGGCGAACTTCAAGTGTGTGGCCTCCAACTTCGAGCAGACAGATCGACAGACAGACATTCTTATAAAATAGATAGAAGTGTAATCCGGCTGCACTAGGTTCTCTCCGCCCCCCCCCCCCCCCTTCCACTCGTTCCACCCTTATCCCCAATTTTCCTCATCTTTCCGTTCCAACCCGTCCCATCGTCCCCTTTCCTCTGGTCCTCCACTTCATCTCTCCTCCTCTTCCTTAGCCAATCCCCCCCCCCATCCTTTTCCCATTCTCTCAGAAACTGAATGGGTCTTTCAGTAAATGTATTAATATTTAAAAAAAACTCTAGAGAGAAACAAAAAAGTGAAGACCAAACCAAACACCAGAAGATGAGTCCTGGACCATTATCAAGTCAATTGTGATAATGTGATTGTGATTGTGACCATTATGACAATCGACTTGATAATGGTCCAGGTTGGACCGAAACGTCGTCGTCTCTTCATCTACTAGTGAATGGTTTAGTCTTCATATCACCAGCCACATTATGGTGACTCATCGTCTGAAACACAAATATTTCACACTTGACGCAGTGAATATTGCCTGCGGGTCTATATTAATACACATATTTCTTAAAACAATTAACTTAGGCCTACCCTGATGAATCTGCCCGTGGTGTACCCCAGGCCTCTTCCCCTGCAAAGTTGGATATGGCTAGCCCCCAGCATCTGGACTCTACCTTAGGACAGACAGAGAGACAAACAAACAGACTTTTTTCTTTATTGATATTAATGATGTTTGTTCGAGGCTGGAGGGAAGAAGTGGGAGAGAAGGGATAAAGAGGGAGAGGGGCAGAGCGGGAGGCTGAGGAGATGGGAGGGAAGGATATGAAAGGTGGGGGGGAAGGGGCGGGAAACGAGGAATGGCCCAACTCTGGGGAGGCCAGGGAAGGCGTGGCTGACTGTGGGAAGGCCATGGGGGCGTGGCCAACTCTGGGGAGACAAGAAAGGTTTGACCAACTCTGGGGAGGCTAGGGAAGGCGTGGCCAACTCTGGGAAGGCGTGGCCAACTGTGGGAAGGCCATGGGGGCATGGCCAACTCTGGGGAGACATGGAAGGCGTGAGCAACTCTGGGGAAGCTAGGGAAGGCGTGGCCAACTCTGGGAAGGCGATGGGGGCATGGCCAACTCTGGGGAGGACATGGAAGGCGTGACCAACTCTGAGAAGGCGTGGCCAACTCTGGGAAGGCTAGGCCAACTGTGGGAAGGCCATGGGGGCTTGGCCAACTATGGGAAGGCCATGGGGGCGTGGCCAACTCTGGGGAGGACAGAGGGGGCGTGACCAACTCTTGGGAGGCCAGGGGCTCGTGACCAACTCAGGGAAGGCCAGGGGGGCGTGGCCAACAGTCCCGAGAGTTAATACCTGCTGCACCTTCACTGTCCGCTCATTACACTCTGGGATCCCCAGCCAACAACACGCCCTAGACGACTCTCCCGCTGACGCTCGTCGTCTCGTATTCGTAAGTTACACAAGTTGGTTGGTTCTCAGGTTATTGTTTTGACAAATGTGAAATAAATGTGTATGACACTAAACCAGAATTAAAAATAAATGTAGCAATGGATTCATTATATATATATATCATGGTTAGGTAACCATGATATAATACGAATCAATTGTCGTGGTATGCTCGGAGTTGAGAGAATATTCATTTAAAAAACTAATTATTATCAAACATTTGATAATATCTCTTTGAGATAATAAGCTTCCCCTCATGGGTCTGCAATCACAATGATGAAGCGTAAAAATATGTGTTTCGAAGAAATGACACATGACACGTGTGTCTGAGGAGTAATCTGACACATGAAAAATGTGTTCTGGGAGAGCCTAGATATCACATGTGTATCCGTGAAAGGACATGACACGTGTCAGATGTGTTTTAAAGTGGACATGACATATGACCTGTGTGTCCGAAGATTGACTTTTGTCAAGTCAATCTTTTGTCAAGTCAATGACACTAGTGACCAAGTTGAGAGGTGACGTGACACGTGTCCGCTAAGAGACACGACACCTGTCACGTGTGTTGGAGGAAAAATGAAAGGAGATAAAATCTTTGGACTCGAACCAAGACATGTTTAGGGAAAAGACTTGCGGGGCGTGTAAGGTGGGCCAAGAGCGCCTTGGGCGTGAAATGTGGGCCACGAGCGGATAAAGGCGTGTAAGGTGGGCCACGAGCAGATCAGGGCGTGTAAGAAGGCCACAAGCGGATCAGGGCGTGTAAGAGGGCCACGAGCGGATCAGGGCGTGTAAGGTGGGCCACGAGCGGATCAGGGCGTGTAAGGTGGGCCACGAGCGGATCAGGGAGTGTAAAGTGGACTACGAGCGGTTCAGGGCGTGTAAAGTGGAACACGAGCGGATCAGGGCGTGTACGCTGGATCACGAGCGGTTCAGGACGTGTAAGGTGGACGACGAGCGGATCAGGGCGTGTACGCTGGATCACGTGCGGATCAGGGCGTGTAAAGTGGACCACGAGCGGATCAGGGACCATATAGTACTTGTAAATAAACCCTCATTGGTTGGTTGATCCTCAACTGAATAGGTTTATGTGACGTCAGCGACGATGTCGTTATACCTCAGGAATTTTCCAAATTATATCATTATGAAAAGTCAAGAAAAGGTTTTTAAAACTTTTACACAACGTAGGCCTGTTAAGGAAAACCCATCACAACTTTGGTCCATTCTGGGGCATTATCAGGTAAGCTCTGTAAATGGTGTAGTACAGAGAAATCAATGGTGTAATGCAGAATAATAATGGTGTAGTGCAGTTAATTCAGTAGAGTACTGTAGCTCCTGGCTAAAAGGTGTGGATCAATGGTGTTGTTTAGTGCAGATAAAGATGTGGAGTCAATAGTGCATTTCATGGAATTCAATATTGTAATAAAATTAAATCATGAATGGCAGTGTAGTTAATGGTGAGGTACAGTGCCGATAACGGTGTGGTACAGTGTAGTTAATGGTGTGATGCAGTGTAGTTAAAGGTGTCGTATAGTGTAGTTAATGGTGTGGTACAGTTTAGTTCTAGTGTGGTATAGTTTAGTTAACTGTGTGGTAAAGTGTAGATAATGTTGTGCTACAGTGTAGTTAAAGGTTTTGTTCAGTGTAGTTAAAGGTTTTGTTTAGTGTATTTAGCAGTGAGGTACATTGTAGTTAATGGAATGGTACAGTGAAGTTAATGGTGTGGTACCAACTCTGGGGAGGACACGGGGAGCGTGGCCAACTATTGGGAAGCCAGGGGGCGTGGCCAACTCTGGGGAGGCCAGGGGGCGTGACCAACTCAGGGGAGGCCAGGAGGCGTGACCAACTCTGGGGGAGGCCAGGGGGCGTGACCAACTCAGGGGAGGTCAGGGGGGCGTGACCAACTCTGGGGAGGCCAGGGGGGCGTGGCCAACTCTGGGAAGACCAAGGGGGCGTGGCCAACTCTTGGGAGGCCAGGGGGGCGTGGCCAACTCTTTGGAAGCCAGGGGGCGTGGCCAACAGTCTCGGGGGGTAATACCTGCTGCACCTTCACTGTCCGCTCATTACACTCTGGGATCCCCAGCCAACAACACGCCCTAGACGACTCTCCCGCTAACGCTCGTCGTCTCGTGTTCGTAAGTTACAGAAGTTGGTTGGTTCTCAGGTTGTTGTTTTGGCAAATGTGAAATTAATGTGCATGACATTAAACCAGAATTAAGAATGAACGTTGTAATGAGTTCATTATGTGTGTGTATATATATATATATATATATATATATATATATATATATATATATATATATATATATATATATATATATATATATATATCCAAACACTTATTTTAACACACACAAATCCTAATGGATTTGTTCTCTTATTTTAACGCTTCATCATTGTGATTGCAGGACCATGAGGGGAAGATTATTATTATCTCAAAGAGATATTATTAACTCTTTGAATATTCATTTAAAGACCGAATTATTATCAAAGAGTTAATAATAACTCTTTGAGAAAATAATCTTCCCCTCATGGTCCTGCAATCACAATGATGAAGTGTTAAAATAAGAGAACAAATCCATTAGGATTTGTGAGTGTTAAAATAAGTGTTTGGAAGAGATGACAGAGTTGAGAAATGACATGACAAGTGTGTCCGGTAAGAGACACGACAACTGTGACGTGTTTCCAGGAAAAATGAATGAAGGTAACATCTTTGGACTCGACCCAAGACATTTTTAGGGAAAAGACTTGCGGGGCGTGTAAGATGGGCCACGAGCGGATCAGGGCGTGTAAGATGGGCCACGAGCGGATCAGGGCGTGTAAGATGGGCCACGAGCGGATCAGGACGTGTAAGATGAGCCACGAGCGGATCAGGGCGTGTAAGATGGGCCACGAGCGGATTAGGACGTGTAAGATGGGCCACGAGCGGATCAGGGCGTGTAAGATGGGCCACGAGCGGATCAGGACGTGTAAGATGGGCCACGAGCGGATCAGGGCGTGTAAGATGGGCCACGAGCGGATCAGGACGTGTAAGAGGGCCACGAGCGGATCAGGACGTGTAAGAGGGCCACGAGCGAATCTGGGCGTGTAAGATGGGCCACGAGCGGATCAGGACGTGTAAGAGGGCCACGAGCGAATCTGGGCGTGTAAGAGGGCCACGAGCGGATCAGGGCGTGTAAGAGGGCCACGAGCGGATCAGGACGTGTAAGAGGGCCACGAGCGAATCTGGGCGTGTAAGAGGGCCACGAGCGGATCAGGGCGTGTAAGATGGGCCACGAGCGGATCAGGGCGTGTAAGATGGGCCACGAGCGGATCAGGGCGTGTAAGAGGGCCACGAGCGGATCAGGGCGTGTAAGATGGGCCACGAGCGGATCAGGGCGTGTAAGATGGGCCACGAGCGGATCAGGACGTGTAAGAGAGCCATGAGCGGATCAGGGCGTGTAAGAGGGCCACGAGCGAATCTGGGCGTGTAAGATGGGCCACGAGCGGATCAGGACGTGTAAGAGGGCCACGTGCGAATCTGGGCGTGTAAGAGGGCCACGAGCGGATCAGGGCGTGTAAGACGGCCACGAGCGGATCAGGGCGTGTAAGATGGGCCACGAGCGGATCAGGACGTGTAAGAGAGCCATGAGCGGATCAGGGCGTGTAAGAGGGCCACGAGCGGATCAGGGCGTGTAAGAGGACCACGAGCGGATCAGGGCGTGTAAGAGGGCCACGAGCGGATCAGGGCGTGTAAGAGGGCCACGAGCGGATCAGGGCGTGTAAGAGGGCCACGAGCGGATCTGGGACCCCATAACACTTTTCCTAACACAATGGGGAAAATTGGCGAACAATTTAACTATCTTATGGATCGTAGAGTCTGAAGATCGTAGGCTTGCAGCGTAGCTCGTCAACAATCCACAACGTTTGAGATGTCTTCTTGCGGGTGAATGACTCTTCTCTTGGTGCCGACTGTTACATACGATCTTCCTTGAGCCTCGCTCACTCCACAAGGTGTTCCTTACCTGATGTTAGGTGGAAACTGATGTTGCCTGGCCTATCAATAATACACCCCCACGTACTGGTTCACCGCCTCATATGTAGCTTCGTCGTGTGAATTCTTCCGCCATGGAAGAGGTTGTCGAGCTGCACCGGACCAGGACTACTATCAAATCTCCAACCACTTGCGCTGGACGGTAGAGCGATGGTCTCACTTTTTGCAGGTCGGCGTATTGTATTGCAATTCCAAAGAACCAATTAATACCATCATGGGAGGAATGTAACGTAGATGTGGTAATCGTTCCCCTTATTTTCTTCATATCCGAATTTTCAATTGACATTGAAATTTGTCGCTGTCTGAGTATTGACTGAGAACCAAGAGCGCCTTGGAAACAGACTCCCAACACTAACATTTCTTCTTGTTCAACACTTGTACTCACAGTACAATCAAAGGTAATGCCATTCTTAACCATGTCTTCAACTTCCATTTTGTAAACTTATTTTAATCAATCTTTTGTTTCAATATTTTTCATTACATATGTTTGAACACTGCTATCACTAGTGGATAATTAAATTTCCTGAGACTCTTCCATAAGTGATACTCCAGCCTCATCCTTACTTTCTTCCTCCTCCGTTTCACTCCCAACTTCATTTCCCACTTCATCTCCCATTCCACATCATCTGTTTAACACAGCTAACTTTTCTAAAGCTTCTATCCTCTTGTCCATCTTTGTGAGGTATTTCAAGAACTGTGTACAAATCACAAGATTCACGACGCTACCCTGCACCTAATCGCCAGGAGGGTAAATGTTTTTAACTTCGTTTCCTACTGCCACTAGAACATTGTCGCCGTTCCTTTCTTTCAAAAGATGGTCACGATAGTTTATCGTTGTCTCTCCAATGCATCTTCCTTCTTCCTCCTGTATGAGCTTGCCTTCCTTCGGAACTTTGTTTACGCTGCTTGTGGCTGTCGGCACTGAATCTCTCACATAGGGCTTCATGGGACATAGAGAGGAACCAGCATTGTTGATGTCTCGACAATTGCAGCAAGATGGGATTTTTTTCTTCCTTTTTAAATCCAGACTCTTCACTTCGCGAGTCACGCTTCTTACCACAATACCGACGTCTTGGGGTCAAACTGGTAGGCCCGAGCCATATGTCCCCACCGAGAACACTTCATGCATAATGTAAGCTTATCCATATATTTTGATTAAAAGAGAGAGGGTGACAGTAGAGAGTCCGAGGCAGAACGAGAGATACAGAGGCAGCTAGAGAAGAAGAAGAGAGAAACAGAAGCAGATAGAGAAGAAGAGAGATACAGAGTCATATAGAGAAGATGTGGAACATAAAAAGGATATCTAGAGAGATAATGATAAATAGTCAGAGAGAGAGAGAGAGTGAAGGATAGAGACAGAAAGAGAAGAAGAGAGAAAGAGAAGCAGAGAAATAGAGACAGGAGAGAGAAAAAGGCAGATAGAAAGGAAGAAAGACACAGAAACAGATAAAAAACAGAGAGATACTGAGTGAGATAATGAAAGAGAGGATTTAGAGCAACAGAGAGAGGGATAGAGACTGAAAGAGATAGCAGAGAGACAGAGATAAATGCAGAAAGAGACAAAAAGAGAGGGGAGAGAAACAGATTGAGAGACTGAGGAGAGAAAGAGAGAAGGGGCGACAGGGAGAGGAGAGAGAATGAGAGAAACAGAAACCGAATGAGTAGAGATAAAGAGACATGAGAGAAACATAGGCAGAGAAGGAGAGATAGAAAAGAAACAGAGATGAGAAAGACAGAGAAAGAGTGAGAAATAAAGAATAGAGAGAGAGAAATGGAGACAAAGGACATAGAAACAGACAGTGAGGAGATAGACAGAGACAGAGGTATACAGAGAGAAAGAGAGCGGTAGATGGATAAAGAGAGCGGCAGATGGAGAAAGAGAGATAGAGAGAGACTGGCAGGAAAAGAGAAAAACAGACAGAGAGACAGTCAAACAGACAAACAGAAGTAAAGAAAAAAGAGAGAGAAGAGTAACAGAAAGAGGAGAGGAACAAAGAGAGGACAGAAAGCAGAGGGCAAGCATTTTAAGGAAACGAGGTAAGATAAGATGTCGACAGTATGATACGAGACGTGACGTGGGCGGAGGTCGTAAAGCATCACTTGAGTCGGGAGAATCGGTGAGGACAGACGTACGTCGTTGCTGGTGAAGAGTTTGAGAGAAGACTGTACGATCAGCGAGTGAGGAAGCTGTTTTGGAGGACGACGTGCAATGTATCTCTGAGATTGTGGTAACGGTCGTTGGGGCAGCCTGAAGCCAATTGGGGTGGTCGTACCTGTGTGGACCATACTGTGAGATAATCCTTTAAGAGGATAAATTGAGCAAGTGTGCCTGTGTGGCACCTGTTCGGGGATTCCTCACACTTAAGTCCGGACGGTTAGATGTCGAGAGTAGCACGTCCAAGTGAGATTGGTTAATGACAAGGTGTAGCGCCATTTTGGAGCTCCAGCGGACAAACGTCGTCGCACCGTCCTTCTTCGGTAAGCACCCAATATACTGTACTATACTGTTTGTTATTGTTATTACTGTGCCCAGAAACCGTAGAGGATGTCTGTGAAAGTAAATTACAGAGTTTATGAAAATGAGATATAATGTATTTGCGAAGATTTGACATAACGGAAGCGGAAGCAATACATGCTAGACTGCCTGCAACCCGTTCTCGCACTTTCGTATAGTCAATATTGACTTATTAAATACGTGCATATGTGACATACTAAACATACTAGTTTACCTTGAAAAGCTTCATAGAAAATACCGACCTTACCTAACCTTCTTAGTATTTTAAGATAAGAATCTTATTGCTTCGTAATTACAATTATTACTTAACCTATTATAGGTATAATTATTATTATAGGTACTACAGGGGGCCTCGTAGCCTGGTGGATAGCGCGCAGGACTCGTAATTCTGTGGCGCGGGTTCGATTCCCGCACGAGGCAGAAACAAATGGGCAAAGTTTCTTTCACCCTGAATGTCCCTGTTACCTAGCAGTAAATAGGTACCTGGGAGTTAGTCAGCTGTCACGGGCTGCTTCCTGGGGGTGGAGGCCTGGTCTAGGACCGGGCCGCGGGGACACTAAAGCCCCGAAATCATCTCAATATAACCTCAAGATAGGTACAATTATTACTTAACCTATTATAGGTATAGGTTAAGTAATAATTGTAATTACGAAGCAATAAGATGCTTATCTTAACATACTAAGAAGGTTAGGTAAGGTCGGTGTTTTCTATGAAGCTTTTCAAGGTAAACTTTTATGTTTAGTATGTCACATATGCACGTACTTATTAAGTCAATATTGACTGTAAGAAAGTGCGGGAACGGGTTGCTACCTGAGGTCAGTGAGTGACTGAGAAGGGGAGTCTCTGGCACCTGGTGGAGAATTTCAGTGTTTACTCGTCCAGGTGTGAAGGAGTTCCCAACGCAGTATGACAGGCGCGCATAAGCAGGACATCGGAAGGTGAAATTTAATATATATATATATATATATATATATATATATATATATATATATATATATATATATATATATATATATATATATATATATATATATATATATATGTTGTACCTAGTAGCCAGAACGTCGTACTCGTCCTACTATGCAAGGCCCCGATTTGCCTAATAAGCCAAGTTTTCCTGAATTAATATATTTTCTCAATTTTATTTTCTTATGAAATGATAAAGCTACCCATTTCATTATGTATGAGGTCAATTTTTTTTTATTGGAGTTAAAATTAACGTAGTTATATGACCGAACCTAACCAACCCTACCTAACCTAACCTAACCTATCTTTATAGGTTAGGTTAGGTTAGGTAGCCGAAAAAGTTAGGTTAGGTTAGGTTAGGTAGTCGAAAAACAATTAATTCATGAAAACTTAGCTTATTAGGCAAATCGGGCCTTGCATAGTAGGCTGAGAAGTGCGTTCTGCCTATACTAGGTACGACATACTAGGTACAACATATATATACATATATATATATATATATATATATATATATATATATATATATATATATATATATATATATATATATATATATATTTTTTTTTTAATAATATATATAGGGAAGGGAGTACCACCTCTGGCTGGAAGAAGGGGGACCCATAGCCTCGGAGGAAACCACACATAACGCATTGGAGGGAATGTAGGTCCCCTCCAATACAGTTTCTGTGTGCTTTTCTCCTACCACCCCCTTCCCTGTTTTTTTCCTTTATATATATATATATATATATATATATATATATATATATATATATATATATATATATATATATATATATATACATATATATATACATATATATATATATATATATATATATATATATATATATATATATATATATATATATATATATATATATATTGGTGTATACTGGCAGCAGGTTTTCTTTCAAACATGTTTCATTGAATATGACCGCATATTCTGTATTTATTATTTTCTGGTTTAGGGCTTCTATCCCTCTAACTATTTTCTTAGCATCAGGGCTTAATTGAAATAGGAGTTCTCCAAAACTCATTTTCGTACTTTTAAGGTGAAGAAAAGAAGTGATTTACTATAGAGTGTATTACACTTATTTGTATAATTTGCACGACGTTTCGAACCTCCATGGTTCATTCTCAAGTGAACAGATCTTACAATACTAGTTGATTTTATACCCGCATTAGGTCAGGTGATAATACAATGTAGGTGAAAACATGGGGGGATACATAAGGGATAAACATAGGGGCTGCAGAAGGCTTATTGGCCCATACGAGGCATCTCCTATCTAAACACAAAGATTAATCCAGTGTAATTGGCCTGTTATGTTGGACATTGTCTTCTGTGTTGGCATCGATATCGACTTCTTTTCTTCACCTTAAAAGTACGAAAATGAGTTTTGGAGAACTCCTATTTCAATTAAGCCCTGATGCTAAGAAAATAGTTAGAGGGATAGAAGCCCTAAACCAGAAAATAATAAATACAGAATATGCGGTCATATTCAACGAAACATATATATATATATATATATATATATATATATATATATATATATATATATATATATATATATATATATATATATATATATATATATATATTAGTATATTTTGGTAGCAGTCTTTCCTGTAGACATATATTATTAAATATGACCGAAAAAGTAAGATTAATAATTCTAACACGAATTTTCTCAATCTTTCGTACATTTCTTTTCACTGTTGGAGGTAAATCAAAAATCAATTCTCCAAAATTAAATTTTATTTCTAGTCTGACGCGACACGAGCGCGTTTCGTAAAACTTATTACATTTTCAAAGACTTTAGTTCACAAATACACAACTGAATAGAACTTGCGCTTCTCCGATTTTATATCTACATTTGAGGGAGGTGGAAGGGGTGATGTGGCATTAACACAAGACAGAACAAGATGTGGCATTAATAGGGTATTAATTTCATCAACACAAGACAGAACAAGAAGTTGTATTAATAGGGTATTAATTTCATCAACACAAGACAGAACACGAAACAATGGATATTGAATAGAAGTGTTTGTAGAAAGCCTATTGGTCCATATTTCTTAATGCTTCTATATTGGAGCGGAGTCTTGAGGTGGGTAGAATATAGTTGTGCAATAATTGGCTGTTGATTGCTGGTGTTGACTTCTTGATGTGTAGTGCCTCGCAAACGTCAAGCCGCCTGCTATCGCTGTATCTATCGATGATTTCTATGTTGTTTACTAGGATTTCTCTGGCGATGGTTTGGTTGTGGGAAGAGATTATATGTTCCTTAATGGAGCCCTGTTGCTTATGCATCGTTAAACGCCTAGAAAGAGATGTTGTTGTCTTGCCTATATACTGGGTTTTTTGGAGCTTACAGTCCCCAAGAGGGCATTTGAAGGCATAGACGACGTTAGTCTCTTTTAAAGCGTTCTGTTTTGTGTCTGGAGAGTTTCTCATGAGTAGGATGGCCGTTTTTCTGGTTTTATAGTAAATCGTCAGTTGTATCCTCTGATTTTTGTCTGTATGGATAACGTTTCTATTAACAATATCTTTCAGGACCCTTTCCTCCGTTTTATGAGCTGTGGAAAAGAAGTTCCTGTAAAATAGTCTAATAGGGGGTATAGGTGTTGTGTTAGTTGTCTCTTCAGAGGTTGCATGGCTTTTCACTTTCCTTCTTATGATGTCTTCGACGAAACCATTGGAGAAGCCGTTATTGACTAGGACCTGCCTTACCCTACAGAGTTCTTCGTCGACTTGCTTCCATTCTGAGCTGTGGCTGAGAGCACGGTCGACATATGCGTTAACAACACTCCTCTTGTACCTGTCTGGGAAGTCGCTGTTGGCACTTAGGCACATTCCTATGTTTGTTTCCTTAGTGTAGACTGCAGTGTGGAAACCTCCGCCCTTTTCCATGACTGTTACATCTAGAAAGGGCAGCTTCCCATCCTTTTCCATCTCGTAAGTGAAACGCAGCACGGAACTCTGCTCAAATGCCTCCTTCAGCTCCTGCAGATGTCTGACATCAGGTACCTGTGTAAAAATGTCGTCAACATACCTGCAGTATATGGCCGGTTTCAAGTTCATGTCGACTAAGACTTTTTCCTGGATGGTACCCATGTAGAAGTTTGCAAACAGGACACCTAGGGGAGAACCCATGGCGACCCCATCTACTTGCTTATACATGTGCCCATCCGGGCTCAAGAAGGGGTGCCTCTTTAGTACAAGCTTGGAGTAGTTTCCTCAGAATATTTTCTGGTATGTCAAGAGGAGTACAGGCTGGATCACGATACACTCTGTCGGCTATCATTCCGATTGTCTCGTCCACAGGTACGTTGGTAAACAGCGATTCTACGTCCAACGAGGCTCTTATCCCTGTGGCCCGTGTGCCCCGCAGTAAGTCAACAAATTCCTTTGGAGACTTCAGGCTGAAGGCGCAAGGAACATAAGGAGTCAGCAGGGCGTTGAGTCGCTTCGCCAGTCTGTACGTGGGTGTGGGTATCTGGCTAATGATTGGCCGAAGTGGGTTTCTAGGCTTTTGTGTCTTGACATTTCCATACGCATATCCAGGTTTATATTCCCCAATGATCTTTGGCAGGTGGAGTCCGGATTTCTTGGAGTTCACAGTTTCGATCAGTTTGTTGACCTTTGCTTTTAATTCGGCTGTAGTGTCCTTCGTTACCCTTTGGAACTTAGTTTGGTCAGAGAGTATGATGTTCATTTTCGCCAGATATTCGTCTTTTTTAAGAATGACATATATTGGCGACTTGTCACCTCTCCTGACAACTATCTCCTTGTTCTCACGAAGGCTTTTAGCTGCCCCTTTAAGCTCGGGGGACAGTATGGTGCTTCTGTAATTGCCTCGATTCTTTCCTCCTTCTGCAATAAGTTCTGCTTGTAAGGTATCTTTGGTGGCCCGGAAAGTAGAGTTGGAAATTCTGTTGGACGACATATTCGACCTCGAGACACAAAGGAAGGTCACTACCAAAGATACCTTACAAGCAGAACTTATATATATATATATATATATATATATATATATATATATATATATATATATATATATATATATATATATATATATATATATATATAGTTATTTTTTCATGTTATCATATATGACCAAAAAAGTAAGATTAATAATTCTAACACGAATTTTCTCAATATTTCTTATGTTTCTTTTTACTGTCGATGAAAATTGAAAAATCAATTCTCCAAAATTCATTTTCTTATTTCTAGTCTGACGCGACACTTGAACACGTTTCTTAATAACTTATTACATTTTCAAAGACTTTAGTTTACACACATTCAACTATAACCTGCAAACACTAAACAGAGTTTTACTATGCTATCATTTAAACAGCTTTCGTCTTATATACTCGCATTTGGGTGAGGTGATATGTTACAACAGTTTTCGATGAGGTGAACAAAACTTTCAACACAAGACAGAGCAAACTTTCAACACAAGACAGAACACGGTGCAATGGGTATAGAATGGAAGTAACTGCAAAGGGCCTATTGGCCCATATTTCTTGATGCTTCTGTATTGGTGCGGAGTCTTGAAGTGGGTAGAATATAGTTGTGCATTAATTGGCTATTGATTGCTGGTGTTGACTTCTTGATGTGTAGTGCCTCGCAGATGTCTAGCCGTCTGCTATCGCTGTATCTATCGATGATTTCTGTGTTGTTTGTTAAGACTACTCTGGTGATGGTCTGGTTGTGGGAAGAGAATATATGTTCCTTAATGGAGCCCTGTTGCTTATGCATTGTTAATCGCCTGGAAAGAGATGTTGTTGTCTTGCCTACCCTACTGAGTTCTTTGAGGCTTACAGTCCCCAAGTGGGCATTTGAAGGCATAAACGACGTTGGTCTCTTTTAAAGCGTTCTGCTTTGTGTCTGGAGAGTTTCTCATGAGTAGGTTGGCTGTTTTTTTGGTTTTATAGTAAATCGACAATTGTATCTAATGATCTTTGTCTGTAGGGATAACATTCCTAATAACAATATTTTTCAAGACCCTTTCCTCCGTTTTATGAACTGTGGAAAAGAAGTTCTTGTAAAATAGTCTAATAGGGGGTACAGGTGTTGTATTAGTTGTCTCTTCAGAGATTGCATTGCGTTTCACCTTCCTTCTTATGATGTCTTCAACGAAACCATTGGAGACGCCGTTGTTGACTAGGACCTGCCTTACCCTATAGGGTAAGGCAGGTCTTACCCTTCATCGACTTGCTTCCATCCTGAGCTGTGGCTGAGAGCACAGTCTACATAAGCGTTAACAACACTCCTCTTGTACCTGTCTGGGAAGTCACTGTAGGCATTGAGGTACATTCCTATGTTTGTTTCCTTAGTGTAGACTGCAGTGTGAAAACCTCCACTCCTTTTCATGACTGTTACATCTAGAAAGGGCAGCTTCCCATCCTTCTCCATCTCGTAAGTGAAACGCAACACAGAATTCCGCTCGAATGCCTCCTTCAGCTCCTGCAGATGTCTGACATCCGGTACCTGTGTAAAAATGTCGTCAATATACCTGCAGTATACGGCCGGTTTCAAGTTCTTGTCGACACAGACCTTTTGTTTGATGGTACACATGTAGAAGTTCGCATACAGGACACCTAGGGGTGAACCCATTGTGACCCCATCTACTTGCTTATACATGTGCCCATTCGGGCTCAAGAAGGGTGCCTCTTTAGTACAAGCTTGGAGTAGTTTCCTTAGAATGTTTTCTGGTATGTCAAGAGGAGTACAGGATGGATCACGATACAATTTGTCCGCTATCATCCGGATTGTTTCATCCACAGGTACATTGGTAAACAGTGATTCTACGTCCCACGAGGCTCTTATCCTTGTGGCCCGTGTTCCCCGCAGTAAGTCAACAAATTCCTTTGGAGACTTCAGGCTGAAGGCGCAAGGGACATAAGGAGTCAGCAAGCCGTTGAGTCGCTTCGCCAGTCTGTACCTGGGTGTGGGTATCTGGCTGATGATTGGCCGAAGTGGGTTTCCAGGCTTGTGTGTCTTGACATTTCCATACGCATATCCAGGTTTATATTCCCCAATAATCTTTGGCAGGTGGAGCCCGGATTTCTTGGCGTTCACAGTTTCAATCAATTTGTTCACCTTTGTTTTAAATTCGGCTGTAGTGTCCTTTGTTACCCTTTGGAATTAAGTTTGGTCAGAGAGGATAAGGTTCATTTTCGCCATATATTCGTCTTTTTTTAAGAATGACGTATATTGGCGACTTGTCACCTCTCCTGACGACTATCTCCTTGTTCTCACGAAGGCTCTTAGCTGCCGCTTTGAGCTCGGGGGTCAGTATGGGGCTTCTGTAGTTGCCTCGAATCTTTACTCCTTCTGCAATAAGTTCTGCTTGTAAGGTGTCTTTTGTGGTGACCTTTTGTGTCTCGAGGTCAAATATGTCGTCCAACAGGATCTCTAACTGCACTTTCTGGGCCATCTCACTTGGTCTGGACATAACGTGATTTAGGAGAGTGACTTGGTCCTCAGTGAGGAGTGAGGTTGATTTCAGCAAGGTTCAGGAAGCCGTCTCTTGGTCGTGGAATCGCCATAGATCCTCCATATAATGTTGTTAGTTTCTTGATTATTCTGGTTTCGGTGCTGTGGTGATGTCGCATCACCACAGCACCGAAACCAGGATAATCAAGAAACTAACATTTTATGGAGGACCTATGGCGGTGCAAGGCCTGATTTCCCTAATAAGTCAAGTTTTCCTGAATTTACATATATATCAATTTTTTTACTTATGAAATGATATATATATATATCTATATATAAGAAAATATACATAAATATATATATATATATATATATATATATATATATATATATATATATATATATATACATATACATAAATATATATATATATATATATATATATATATATATATATATATATATATATATACATATACATAAATATATATATATATATATATATATATATATATATATATATATATATATATATATATATATATATATATATATATATATATATATATATATATATATATGTCGTACCTAGTAGCCAGAACGCACTTCTCAGCTTACTATGCAAGGCCCGATTTGCCTAATAAGCCAAGTTTTCATGAATTAATTGTATTTTGACTACCTAACCTACCTAACCTAACCTAACCTAACTTTTTCGGCTACCTAACCTAACCTAACCTATAAAGATAGGTTAGGTTAGGTTAGGTAGGGTTGGTTAGGTTTGGTCATATATCTACGTTAATTTTAACTCCAATAAAAAAAATTTGACCTCATACATAATGAAATGGGTAGCCTTATCATTTCATAAGAAAAAATTAGAGAAAATATATTTATTCAGGAAAAATTGGCTTATTAGGCAAATCGGGCCTTGCATAGTAGGCCGAGAAGTGCGTTCTGGCTACTAGGTACGACATATATATATATATATATATATATATATATATATATATATATATATATATATATATATATATATATATATATATATATATATGTGTGGGTGTACTGGAAGCAGTTCGAACAAGCTTTGCTTCTCTACTCCCCTTCGTCTCAGCAGGGTACAGTAGGGAATCGACGCTGCTGTTTGGGGAACATGAAGTTGTTTCTGCAAAAGGTGTCCAGCAGGGAGACCCACTTGCCCCTTTTCTTTTTTGCATGGCTGTTAAAGAGGTCACAAGCAGGTTGACCAGCGAACTCAACATCTGGTTCCTGGACGATGGCACCCTGGCAGGGACACAGGAGTCCCTGCTAGAAGATCTACAGCTGGTGAAATCTAAGGGAGAGGAGTTAGGACTCTCCCTAAACCCATTAAAGTGTGAAATCATCTCATCTAGCCGACCAACCATAGATGCAGTGCGAATCATATTGCCAGGAGCCCAAGTGATCGCTCAGACCGACAGTGTGCTGCTAGGGGCACCTCTGGGCTGGAGCGCCATTGAGGTAGTCCTCGAAGAAAAGCTGAACGACCTGAGGAGGATGGAGGGAAGAATAGGGGCTTTGGACGCCCACGATGCTTTGTACCTTCTCACAAGGTGCCTGGCTTTGCCCAGACTGACCTATTTCCTAAGGTGTGCTCCCTCCTTCGACAGCCCAAAATTAACAGAATATGACACACTCCTAAAGTCAATAACCGTGAAAGTGTTAAACCTCTCCCTGCAAGATGACCAATGGGACCAAGCAACGCTCCCAGTTAGACTCGGGGGAATAGGTATTCGCAAGGCGAAACAGTTAGCATTGCCAGCATTCTTATCCTCGACCAGTGCACCAGGTGAATTAGTTAAGGAAATACTACCGGAACACCTAAGAGACTCCATTGGGATTCATGATCCCAAATTCGCGGAAGGAGCCGGTCAGTGGGACACTCTCGTCAACTCTCATCCTCGACCGACTTTTCCAAATGACTGCAAACAGTCCCAATGGGATAGCCCCATAGTGGAGAACATCGCCACATCATTGCTGGAGGCAGCTTCCAGGAAGGACAAAGCGCGTCTTCTAGCTGTGCAAGCGCCCCATGCCGGGGACTTCCTGTTGGCAGTCCCTAATTCCGCCTTGGGCACCCGCCTGGCCCATCGGACCCTAAGTATTGGTGTTGCTCTGCGCCTTGCTGCCCCTATCTCCACCGAGCACCGGTGTATTTGCGGCCATGCACGGGCAGACCAATACGGCAGCCATGGTCTCATCTGTCGTAAGACACAGGGAAAGATTGCCAGACATGAAGCAGTCAATGACATCAAGACAAGTTTGGCTACAGCTGGGTGCCCAGCACAAAGGGAACCTCAGTTGTGCAGACCTGACAACAGCCAAAAACTCCCAGATGGAGTCACCCTGCAGCCGTGGAGGGAAGGTAAACAGGTCGTGTGGGACTACACGTGTGCATCCACATTGGCTGATACCTATCTACCTTACAGCGCAGCTGAGGGAGGCGGGGCGGCCACCTTCAGGGAGACCCAGAAAACTAACAAGTACAGGGACCTAGAACGTTGTTACAGGTTCGTGCCAATAGGCTCTGAGACTCTGGGCGCCTGGGGTAAATGTGCACTTAAGTTCCTGAAGGAGCTGGGCGAGGAACTCATTGGGAAGACTAGAGACCCAAGAGCGGCCAGTTTTATGTTCCAGCGCCTCAGTGTCGCTGTTCAGATGGGAAATGCGTGCTGTATCTTGGGTACGCACCCGACCCCCGAGGAGCTGGACGAGGTCTTCGAACACTGATTGGTATATTGTTATATAAGTGTGTGTTTTCTGAAAACTGTAGCATTGCAATAAAATCAAATAAAAAAAAATAATAATAATGGGGGTGGTAGGAGAGGAAAAGATTAAAGAATTCAGTGACAATCCACAAGGTCTCCTCTGAACACTATTTATTTTCTTCTTCGAGGATGTGGGGTCTTTTAATTAATATATATATATATATATATATATATATATATATATATATATATATATATATATATATATATATATATATATATATATATATATATATATATATATATATATATATATATATATTTCATTGAATATGACCGCATATTCTTCTGTATTTATTATTTTCTGGTTTAGGGCTTCTATCCCTCTAACTATTTTCTTAGCATCGGGGCTTAGTTGAAATAGGAGGTCTCCAAAACTCATTTTCGTACTTTTAAGGTGATATTAAACCAGAAAATAATAAATACAGAATATGCGGTCATATTCAATGAAACATGTTTGAAAGAAAACCTGCTGCCAGTATACACCATTATATATATATATACATATATATGTCGTACCTAGTAGCAAGAACGCACTTCTCAGCCTACTATGCAAGGCCCGATTTGCCTAATAAGCCAAGTTTTCATGAATTGTTTTTCGACTACCTAACCTAACCTAACTTTTTCGGCTACCTAACCTGCCCTAACCTATAGAGTTAGGTTAGGTTAGGTTAGGTAGGGTTGGTTAGGTTCGGTCATATATCTACGTTAATTTTAACTCCAATTAAAAAAAATTGACCTCATTCATAATGAAATGGGTAGCTTTATCATTTCATAAGAAAAAAAATAGAAAAAACATATTAATTCAGTTAAACTTGGCTTATTAGGCAAATCGGGCTTTGCATAGTAGGCCGAGAAGTGCATTCTGGCTACTAGGTACGACATATATATATATATATATATATATATATATATATATATATATATATATATATATATATATATATTTATATATATATATATATATATATATATATATATATATATATATATATATATATATATATATATATATATATATATATATATATATATATATATATATATATATGTCGTACCTAGTAGCCAGAACGCAATTCTCAGCCTACTGTGCAAGGCCCGATTTGCCTAATAAGCCAAGTTTTCATGAATTAATTGTTTTTCGACAACCTAACCTACCTAATCTAACCTAACCTATAAAGATAGGTTAGGTTAGGTTAGGTAGGGTTGGTTAGGTTCGGTCATATATCTACGTTAATATAAACTCCAATAAAAAAAAATTGACCTCATACATAATGAAATTGGTAGCTTTATCATTTCATAAGAAAAAAAATTGAGAAAATATATTAATTCAGGAAAACTTGGCTTATTAGGCAAATCAGGCCTTGCATAGTAGGCCAAAAAGTGCGTTCTGGCTACTAGGTACGACATATATATATATATATATATATATATATATATATATATATATATATATATATATATATATATATATATATATATATATATATATATATATATATGTCGTAGCTAGAAGCCAGAACGCACTTCTCGGCCTACTATGCAAATCACGCCCCGGGTACAACAAAATGGCGTCCCTTGGCCTGCAAATCCACCATTTTGTGTACGGCGCCCGCCGGTCAGTGATTGGCTGCCTGACGTCACATGTCTTGATTGACTAATCAGAGCCCGCCCCTGGGTCTGTGACATCACCAGGAGACCTAGCTCGCCGCCTGCAGAGCGCCAGGCACTCCCGGATACTTGGCACTCTCGAGTTCCGAGGTCTAGGAGCCTCCTTAAGTGGATATTCTCAGCCTGACAAGTATATAGGGACTACCAAGGACTGCAGTACTTCAGGGAAGTGTGAGGAAGCCTATTCCAGCGGTGTAAGGGCGCCGTGGACCGTAAGCTGATTAGTCTTGGAGAAGTTGAGAGTTGCTACAGCTGGAGGAGTGAGTGACTTGCCGTCAGTGGAACTCCAAAGCATTCAGAGCTGTTGTGATTGCATCACGCCCACTGGGAACTCAGAAGAGAAAAGATGCATCCTTATCCTTGAGTGTGTGGTTTCAGTGAAGGAGTGCTTGAGAGAACGACGTATGCAATGACGACTGGACGAGTCAACGCCCAGGAACTTCATTCAGGGAATGAGCACGGAAATAACGAGGATCTTCACGACGCCTACGGACTGGTGACGCTTCTGGAACGCTGAGGAACGACGTGAGGAACGGAGTACCCAGCGAACGGCGACTGGGGCCTAGGCGTCTTAGGACAGGATATGGTAGGGTAGATAATTTTTTCCTCCCTTATTTCCCTTGATTGTTAGGCAAGATAGGCCTATTGTTATGCTTAGGCATTTATTAGAGTGCATATAAGTCATAGGAGTAGATCAGGCTGTGGGACAGCACGTATATATCATTCTACTGATTGGTGAAGACAGCGTGTGACCGGCCTACGAAGGATTGAGGAGCGAGGCTGATGGGGCCGCCCCAGTGATCCCTTTAATTCATCAGCTGCCGGCGGCCACCATATGAGCGCTGCTGTCATCTTTATTATTATTATTTCCATAAGTCCATACATGTATCTCGTGTGTTGTAGTTTACTTTGATAAAATTTTTATAATTTTATCACTGTTTTGGTGTAACCTCCATCTCATTGAGCTTTGTGATAAATGACATATAATTATACTGTACTGCTACTGCCATAACATAGAGAGAGAGAGACCCTGTGTTGGCCACCTGACATTAGATTTGAACACTGGTACTGGCATTCCCTAGAGAGTGACCCTGAGATGGCAACATGACTGTACATTTGAATTCTAGTACTGGCAGCATATAGTACAGTCCTAGGCTGCTGTAAATATATTATATTCGGACTAATGGCGTTGCTGGGACGCTGAGGGAATTACCTAGCTGGCAACCAGAAGGTAAGAGGTGGAAGTGAGGGTTACGGCCGGAAGTCCGTCAAATTCTCTGCATGCATGGGTGGGCAGGCCCAGTGGGGGAGTCACATACTGCAGGATTGAGCTTAGTGGTTTGGGCTGGGCCTTCTCCTCTCCCCCTTGGATCCAAGGTTAAATGGTGGTGGTCGGTCTTGAGGCATGACTAGGAGAGTTCCCTGGGGGTGATATGTGATACCCTAGTGGAGGGAGTGAAGACCCTCAGCGTGAGGTTATAGGATCAGTAGCACGATCCCCCGCTGTTTAACTGTAACCTCATGTAACACAAGGCCAAGATGAGTGGCGCATGACAGAATTGGCGACCTTGCCAGGATGCGTTGATCAGGCTACAGTGTTGCCAGGATGCGTTGATCAGGCTACAGTTTTGCCAGAATACGTTAAGGAGGCTACAGTGTTTCCAGATTTCAGAACGATGTTGCCAGAATTCGTGGACAGTGTTGCCGAGAGTCCAAGGCGGTGTTGCCAGAGTACAAATACAGTGTTACCAGTGTTGTGACCAGGATTGCCAGTGAACTCAGTGAACAGTGACAGAGTTGCCCAGTAGTGCAAAGACTAGAATAGTGAAATCAGTGAGTGAACTGGTGCATTCACTGGTTTCATTAGTGCTATAGCTCAATTATTGAGATGGAGGAGGATAAAGTGGATAAATTCTTTATAAATTTCTCATTAATTCTAAGATATTAGAATTAATGAATTCTAAGATTTTTTAAGAAATGAATGAATTCTAAGAATTTCTAAGAAAATCTAAATTTCTCATTAGTGCTATAGCTCAATTATTGAGATGGAAGAGGATAAAGTGGATAAATTTATTACAACGAGGAATGAGAGAATTTTGGAAGAGTGTACCAGGGCCCAGCTCCAACTAGTGGCAGGCAGACATCTGTCACTTGGGGATCCGATTGAGGACGACTATGGTAGCGGAGCGTAGGCTAGAAATAATGGCACAACTCACGGCTTGAGAAGAGACGACAGGGGAAGAGCCGTCCCAAGATGGGCCGTCCCAGGGTTAGCCGTCCCAAGAAGGGCCGTCCAAGGGTTAGCCGTCCCAACTAGAGCTATCCCAAGCGCCTACCAGTGAGGGGAGAACTCACAGTGAACATGGGAGCAGTGGAAGGTCCAGCTGTAGTAAGAGGAGCCTGCAACTGGAAATAATGAAGATGCAACTGGAAGCCCAGCTGCGACGAAAGGAGAGAGAAGCCCAAATGCAGCGAGAGGAACGTGAAGCTCGGCTGCGGCGAGAAGAAGGAGAGACACAACTGCGACTGGAAGAGATAAAGGCAAAGAAACAAGTCGAATTGCGTTACGTTGAGCGTGGGCTGCCCTCACTACCTGCACGGTGGGATGACCTCATGATAAGGGAACGTGACTTACCTATGTTCGAACCTCAAGAAGCTGAGGCGTTCTTCGAACACTTCGAACGGATAGCGACTCTGAAGGAGTGGCCGGAAGATGATTGGGGTGCTCTGGTCCAGGGCGGGTTGACCGGTGAGGCCCGGGAAGCCTACAACATGCTGGATCTAGAGGAGTGTGTTAGTTACGACGCGATTAAGAGTGCGGTGCTCCACTCATTCCGGCTGACTCCGGAGATGTGCCAGAAGCGGTCCAGAGAGTGTACGAGAGCGTCGGGAAAGTCTTACACCGAGACCGCCAGGGATATGGAACGGAAATTCCTACGATGGTTGAAGGCGGAGGAAGCAGAGTCAGCGGATGAGATCAAACGACTGATAGAGATGGAGAAGTTTATGTCAGTGTTCCAGCCTGAGTTGCGAGTAAGGGTAAGAGAAGCAGGTATTAAGGACACTAAGGCTGCTGCAGACAGAGCCGACATGCTGGAGGAGGCACTACATCTCAGGAGGGAGGGGCCAACCAGACACTCGCCTTACCCCAGGTCGGGAGGAAACTTTAGGAGTTCAGAAGGAGCGAGGACGGGCGGGGACTCTCCCAAGAGTAGTGTATTTAGTGAATGACCCTGTTCAAGAGCTCAAGGGACGCAGAGAGGAAGCCCCAAGCTGTGAGCAGTGGACCTAGCTCGGGAGCGAGTGCTGCTGCCCGGGAACTGACGACGGGGAGTCCAAGGAGGACCCAGGGAACGTCTACCGTTGGTGCTACCAGGGTGACTGGTAGAGGATCGCCCAGGAGAGGCGGTCGGTGTTTCAACTGTGGGGACGAGGACACTTTGCAAGGGAGTGCGGACGCCCCAGGCACGGCGGGAACGTGGCTTTCGCAAGAGTAGGAAGCGAAGAAGCTGTTATAACCCTTGAAGTCTAGGTATGGTTCTTTTGCTAGCAGTAATTAAAAAATAATAATTTCGACCGTGCCTCAAAGTTTGTCCAGGGTATGATTGAAAGTCACTGCTTAATATGCAAAACAATATATTGTACTTAAGGGTAACAAGACATATCAAACAGATAAATGGTAAAATTTATAAGAAGCGAGAATTATCTTTTATCATTCAATAATATCATAAAATAACTTAATGAACACAGACAATCTCTTAAACACATGAATGAATCAATGGAGTAGCACACAATAATCTTACTAAGAAAATTAAGTATTAAGCAAAATAAACAAAATACACCGACTTATCTCTAATACATGTCTCCTCCCAGCAAGCTAACCCACGCGACTAGCTAGACTCCCGCCAGCAAGGCAGGCGTCCTACCAAAAGATCAACTTAGCACCCACATGAACTCTCGTTTTTACTCTACGAACAGTGTGTAGTACAAAAGAACCATATAATCAGTAATCTTAAGTGTATAAAATACTGTTACAGTAATCACATGAATAATTCAAAGGGTGAAATATTGACGCTAGCTTGACAACAGGCCGCACACTGGAAACATCCAAATATGGTCATCCCCCCATGGAGAAGCCACCAACTCCCCCCAGCAAGAAATAACTTGCACAAGCCTATCATACTATATTAACTGGAACACAACTGGATACCATACTAATAATAATACTGAACAGGGAAAGGATTAAATGCTATATATAGTTATCATGAATAATGGTTGAATCAATCATAGATTCGTAACATACCTCCCGGTCCTTAAGAAAAATTAAATTAACTGAAGGTTGATTTCATTGTTTGACTGCATGAAATATAACATGAAAATATAACATGACGGTACTTCTACAAAAGATCAAAGTATGAAACAATAAAATTTCACAGGGTAAAAAAATAATAAAAAAAATGCATCTTATGAGTATAGAACAATTCATATTATGACACTGCAATAGGAAATCCTCTGGATAAGCATCAGCAATAACATTTTGCCTCCCAGGATTATGACGAATTACAATATTGAATTCTTGCAGAATCAATGACCATCTAAATATTCTTTGGTTCTTACATTTCATGGAGTTAATAAATGTCAGGGGATTATGATCTGTATTTTTTCAACTTGATTGCCTGACAAGTATGTCTCAAACTTCTTAACTGCCAAGATCAAACAAAGTGCTTCCTTTTCAACCACAGAATAATTAGTTTGTGCCCTGTCAAATTTACGAGAGAAATAATATACAGGTTGTTCTAAATCATCTGGTCCTACCTTGAACAAAACAGCACCTGCTCCTAGGTTCAAAGCGTCTATGTGCATAATAAATGGTTTATCAAACTATGGACTGGCTAGCACAGGTGACGTTGAGAGAATTCCTTTCAACTTCTGAAAGGAGTTCTGACACTCCTGCGTCCACTTGAATTTTACCTGCTTCCTAAGAAGATTGGTTATAGATGCAGCAACAATGGAAAAGTTTTTATAATATCTCCTATAATACGCACACATCCCAGTAAATTTCTGCACAGACTTCTTACTTGTTAGTACTGGGTAATCCACGATTGCCTGGATCTTGTCTTGCAATGGGACTATCCTCCCTTGTCCGACCTCATGTCCTAAGTACACTATTGTTCCTTTAGCCCAACTACATTTCTTCACATTAACAGTCAAATTAGCATGTTGTAACACGGCAAACAATTGCTTTAAACTGGACATATGGTCTTCCCAACTCTTACTGAAAATCACAATGTCATCTAAATATGCACTACAATCTGGCACATCCTTCAACAAAGAATTCATCAACTTTTGAAAAGTTGCTGGTACATTCCTTAGTCCAAACGGCATCACATTAAACTCGAATGCTCTATCAGGGGTGATAAAAGCTGTCACTTCCCTTGCAAAATCTGTAAGTGGTATCTGGTGATACCCCTTTAGATAAGTCCAATTTAGATACAAAGTTAGCATGACCAATTTGGTCGATGCAGTCCTCTATTAAAGGTAATGGATATACATCAACTACAGTTACCTGGTTTAACTTTCTATAATCCACTACTAAACGCCATTTACCCTCTGGTTTTGCTACCTGAACTCCAGGTGCTCTGACTGGGTCTAATGAACCCATGTCGAAGAAGATAATCAACCTCCTCCTGGATGATACGTCGTTTCTCGGGTGTCACTCGATAAGGGTGTAGCCGAATTGGAGTTACATCTGTCAGTTTAATGTCATGAGTAATGAGAGACGTCTGAGTGGGGACCTCCCCAAACAAGTTGGAGGACATCTTCAAAAGGTCCTGGAACTCTGCTCTCTGCTCATCCTGCAAATGACACAACAATTCTTCCCCGGAACTGGAATTAGAAAAAAGAGGATTACCAGCTTCCCCTACAACACTTGACTCCTCAGGGTTTACCTCCTCAGTAACACAACAAGCCACAATACTGGGCCCACAATAAGCCTTCAACTGGTTTACATGTAAACTCATGATTTGACGTTTCTTTCGGGGATTGCAACTTTGTAGGTAACTTCACCAAGACGTTTTACCATTTGATAAGGTCCTGCAAATTTATGTGACAAAGAAGTACCCATGCGAGGCTTCAAGACCAGTACTAAATCTCCTGGTTCAAAAACTCTGAGTTTGGCCTTGAACCTCTTGTCATGATTCTCCTTCATTACCTGTTGTTGCTCGCCCAGATGTCGTAAGGCCAACTCCTTCGTTCTAGACAGCTTGCTCTTCATATCCTTCATGTAACGCTCACTCTGCCTAGCTGTTACATCTCCCAACATTTTCTCTTGCAACATTTTTAAAGATCCTCTCACCTGATGTCCAAATACAAGATCAAATGACGAGCAGCCGAGGGCAGGGTGTAATCCGTCCCTAGCAACAAATAGTACAAATGGTAAATTGTCATCCCAATGTGTAGGTGAATCTTCCCCAATTGCGTATAACATCTTTTTGAGGGTTGGGTGGAACCGCTCGATTTGTGGGAACCGACCTGTGAGATTTATATTTATTTAATTTATATGAATTTATATTTACGTTAATTTATATACTTCGATAGCAATTTGTATAATGATAAGTGGACTGTATTTCTGCAATAATCTCACAATCTCACAAATCGATCCTCTACACATTAGGGGGTTTATATTATTTAAATATATATGCAGCCAATCAAACTACAGTAATAGACTACATACATTGAAGAGGTTCCTTATCTTATAGTACAGCAGGTTAGTCCACCAGGTATAACTAGGGTGTAGACACCAAATTATCCTCTTTGAGGTAGCTTCCATCACCCAGTAACTGATGCACAAAATCTTGCTCGTCTTGACCTGTCAAAAGGGCGCTAGCTGTAAAGCCAGATTCTATATATGACAAGCTATATCAGAGAAAACACTATACATGGAACCTTAAAGACCTGGCTTAATTACCTTTAGTTTGAGGCTTCCACGTGCTCTAACCGGATCACCCTATATAATGACATTAATGGCCATAAATGAAGATACATGGGTTTCGGAAAGAACACTTAACTTGATTTGTAGACAGCGTGTTGAAAATGGTACACCTTTAGTTTCCATAACACTACGTGCAAGTAAATTTAACAGGAGCCGAATTTGCTCCTGTGAGCCTCTGGTCTAGTATAAACAATGGCTGCCCTCCTTCCTCACTCTGATGCCTGGCTTACATTGTCCACATGACAGAAAGTGATAGAAGGGTCACATTTACTCTACTTTAATATTGATAATTAAGTTAATTTATATAAGATGTTTTATGATGGTAAAGTCCAAAGACTAATGTATTTAAGAATAATTCCCAGCAGAATAGCTGGTGAATTATAATAGTATGTGGTGATGATATCCCGTTTTCTATAGACGGTAATTCCACTACAAGTTACGTTTTCTATGGGTAACTTGTTTATACAACACAGCTATTATCTGTATGATATATTAAATGGTGTCGGATTTTCCGACACGATTCCCCCTTGACTCTGAGAATGGTAAGGACTGGAAAAATTATGCTGTATAACAAATGAGTTACAAAAGGTTTTAAATGTTGTGGAAAAAATGCTCCCATTAACAGTTTGAATTATACAGGGCATACCAAATAGTGAAAAAAAATCGTTCCAACTGCTTTATAAGTGTAGAAGCCCTAATGTTACGTAAGGCATATGCTTCAGGAAACCGGTGGTCATACATAGAATAGTAAACATATACATATTTCCGGATTAGGTACGGAGTAAAGGTCCGACACAATCGAGCACCACATGTGTAAAAGGCTCCTCTGGCACTACAATAGGGTATAATGGTGCTCGTGGCACAGTCTGGTTAGGTTTACCAACAGTTTGAAACACAACACAATTGTGACAATATCTGACCACATCCTTTTTGAGTTTTGGCCAATAGAAAAAATTTACATATATTATGATATATACTGGAAATCCCTTGGTGACCTCCCATCAGGTCATCATGGGCAGCTTGCAATACCTGCTCCCTATACTCCTTGAGTACAACGAGCTGGGTCCTAGATTCACAATCATCTGCTGAGGGAGTTCCTGGTAGTCTCCATCTTCTCATCAGACATCGATCATTGAAATAACAACCCGTGCTCTCATCCAAAATATCAATGGAGTCGGCTGCTTCTGTATAACATTCAGCTAGACTTGGGTCAGTACTCTGCAACTCACTCAAGGTCTGGAACTCAACAGCTGGAGCGAGCGGGCAAAGAACTGGTACCTGGGCCACCTCTTCCAGACCATCTGGGTCAGAATAAATTAGGGCTTTGGAACCGGCCTTACTCTCGACATCCGCGTGAGCTAACAATGTATCTTCAAGGTCCACCTCCACCTCCCTGTCTGAAGGGGTCCTGGCCTCGAGAACATCCACCTTGGTAGTAACAGGACTTACCACACTCTGCTTACCCATGGATCTGGTCACAACACAGGCTGGATAAATGACACCATCATCTGCATCTAGTTGAGCCAGTACTGCACTAGGACACATGACAGGACAATCTGTTCCACTAACTTGACTCTTGCCAAAATCATTTCCTACAATAACATCAACCCCAGGGATGGGCAACTGCTCACTAACTGCTACAGTGCACCAACCCGGTGTAATAGATGACTTCAGGTTAACTTTAACTAATGATACACACTGGATATGACCTCCAAATCCTTGTAATAACACTACCTCACCAATGTCTTCTGTGATAACACCAGTAAAAACACGGTGAGAAATTAGAGACTGGGAAGCACCAGTGTCCCTTAATAACTGCACTGGCTTCCAGGTTCCACTAGTATATAATAAGGTACCCGAATGTAGGTATGGTTCAAAATTAGTCATCCACTTGGGCATGACTGGAGCAACATTGGCATTAAAGTCTTGCAAACCCCTACTCATAATCAGAAAGGTTGGTCTCAACTCAGGGTGCAAGGCATAACAGGAATTTACCACATGACCTATTCTCCTGCAATGTGTGCAATATGTGCCAATGGTCGAAACAACCGAACCAACTGCAGGTTTAAACACTACATTACTTGAGGGTGGCAACCCTGTCTGTTGTTTCTCAATTTTAGGCTTTACAGGAGAAGGGTTCAGGGAAGAAGGTAAGGTAGCTGGTCGGGCCTGGAAAACATTAGATTTAGGAGCATGATAATTAGTCTTAACATTAGAATAATTAGCTGGTGCTCGAAAAGGCACCTTAGTAAGTAATTCATGCTCATCAGCTAGCTTGGCTAGTTTCATAAGATCAGTGGTTTGTTCATTTTCCACTATAAACAAAGCTAATTTCTCTTGTAGACAACCTAAAACTTTCTCAGTTACTATGAGGTTTCTCAAAGTCTCAAACTCTGTAATGTTAAGTGCTTTAACCCATCTGTCAAAATGATTGAGTTTAACCCGTACAAAGTCAGAAATAGTCTGGTCATGTGCTCTTTTTAAACCTCTGAATTTTTGTCTATGTGCCTCTGGGATCTGCTGGTATGTATTCAAGATGCTCTGTTGAACAAATTTAAAATCGAAAGAATTCTCAGCAGGAATAGATGCAAAAACTTCCTGAACTTTCCCCTGAAATTGTCCCTGCATAATGGCAACTCATTGACTCACAGGCCAATTCATGCTGACTGCTAACTTCTTAAAATGTAAAAAGAATATTTCTGGGTATTCCTCATTGAATTTAGGTAAATCTACATGTTTACTATACTTGGAAGAACTAATAGTACTCTCTGGATTATTGCTAGTGTTACCTTGCCCTGCTGCAATTTTCCGTTCTTCCAACCTGTTATTATTTTCAGCCATACACTGCTGAATTGCTAATTGTTTAGTTTGCTAGTTGCACCTGAGCTTCCAACCTCATGTTTTTTTCTGCTTCCAGTTTAGCCATTTCTAATTTAGTCTCCATCTCCAACTTTAAGATTGTCACTTGACTCTTCTTCTAACTCTCCTAAACACTCCTCGTCAACTTGCTCCTCCTCTACCAAGTGTGTGATAATGACTTAAAATTAACAACTGAGCCTTTAACATTTTACTGGAAACTGTTAGGTTCAATTTATCAGCCAGAAACAACAAACCAGACTTCTTCAAGTCTTTAATTTTACCAAAATTTGGCTGCTCCACCAGCACAGCAACCTGATCCACCATAGTTGGCTCAATTATCACAACTTAGCACTTAAAACAACACTGAAAATTTTGCTTGGCCCCTGGCACAGGCTGAACACTTACCTCAATCGTGAAGCGTTGGAAAGTTTTCACAGCAGCTCAGACTGAACAGAGAATATGTACACAGGCTTGATTAGGTTTCACTAGATAACCACGGAGTACCTAGGAAGGCAATTGATATTAGTAATCTGTATTCATAATAAGTACATTACGTTACAGGGAATTAATAATCAATGCTCCCGGACAGGCCCCCATTTTGTTATAACCCTTGAAGTCTAGGTACGGTTCTTTTGCTTGCAGTAATCAAAGAATAACAATTTCGGCCTTGCCTCAAAGTTTGTCTAGGGTATGATTGAAAGTCACTGCTTAATATGCAAAACAATATACTGTACCTAAGGGTAACAAGTCATATAAAACAGATAAATGGTAAAAATTATAAGAAGCTAGAATGATCTTTTAGCATGCAATAATATCATAAAATAACTTAATGAGAACAGACAATCTCTTAAACACATGAATGAATCAATGGAGTAGCACACAATAATCTTACCAAAAGAATTAACTAAGTATTAAGCAAAATAAACAAAATACACCGACTTATCTCCAATATAAGTCTCCTCCCAGCGAGCTAACCCACCCGACTAGCTAGCCTTCCGCCAGCAAGGTAGGCCGCCAGCAAGGCAGGCGTCCTACCAAAAGATCAACTTAACACCCACATGAACTCTCGTGAAAACTCTACTAACAGAGTGTAGTACAAAAGAACCATATAATCAGTAATCTTAAGTGTATATAATACTGTTACAGTAATCACAGGAATTAATTTCAATCAATAACAGGAATTATTCAAAGGGTGAAATATTGACGCTAGCTTGACAACAGGCCGCACACTCGAAACATCGAAATATGGTCATCCCCCCACAGAGAAGCCACCAACTCCCTCCAACAAGAAATAACTTGCACAAACCTATAAAAAATAATGCAACTCAGGCACACTACAGCATGCTACAATATAAATCATACAATATTAACTGGAACACAACTGGATACCATACTAATAATAGTACTGAACAGGGAAAGGATTAAATGCTATACATAGTTATCATGAATAATGGTAGAATCAATTATAGATTCGTAACATAAGCCAATGATACCTCAGGTTATATGCCGGCGATGAGGGAGAATAGGATTCACCCATTTGTGTGTGTGTGAGGGGACGGTGAAGATAAGAGGAGCTGATCCGGTGCCAGTGAGGATGCTGACATGGGATCCAACTTCACCCTTGTTAGTGAATCCTTCTTCCCCGAGGACTACAGATGTTCCAGTACAGGGGAAGCCCTGATAAGAACGTTTTGGACAAGTGAGGATGCCCCTTCATAAAGTAACTCTTCATTCTGACTATGGTTGTCAGACTCTCGTGGTAAGGGTCTGTGCTTCACTGCCCAGGATGGAAGCTCAGGTGATCCTAGGGGTCACCTGAGTATAGGAGTATCCAAGTTATTCTCACCAGTCCTCTGGGTATTGACAGCACCCGTCTTTGTTAGCTGCAAAAGGCAGAGTTTCCGGAGTTGGTATGGGAGGCGGAAGGAGGTTTCACCGGACCCGAGTCGCCGACTCACTTCTTAATGGAGAAGGGGGTGCTAATGAGGCAGTGGAGACCAGTGAGAGAAGAAGCGGGTGGTGATATGCTGAGAGTGAGGCGTCAAATGGTGGTGCCAGCGCAGTACAGAGGCACGATGCTAAAGCTTGCACACTCAGTTGATCCCGCGGGACACTTGGGAGTGACCAAGACCTTAAATCGGCTTTAGGATCATTTTTGTTGTCCGGGAATGGACGTTGATGTAAGGAGAGTCTGCAAGACATGTTTCCCGTGCCAAAGAGCGGGGAAGAATGCCCCTGCCATCCCGAAAGCCCCTTTGGTTCCAGTTCCTTCGTTTGGCCCGGCGTTTGAGCGCCTAATAATCGACGTCGTGGGACCATTACCTAGGACCAAAAAGAGAAATAATTACTTATTGACCATCATGTGTGCTTCGACTAGATTTCCAGAGGCGATCCAAGTGCGGAAGGTGGCATCAAGATGTGTCATGGGACACCTTCAGCGGTTCTTTGCCTGGGTAGGAGTGCCCAAGGAAATCCTGTCCGACTGCGGAAGTATTTTCCAGTCGAAATTGTTTAGGCAGGCTGTTGCAAGCTGGAGAATAGCCCAACTACGGTCGTCATCTTATAGACCTCAGTTGCAGGGAGGGATCGAGCGATTCCACTCCAACCTGAAAACCGTCTTGAGGGTGAATTGTGCTGAACAGGGTGCGTAATGGGATGAGGCTGTCTACCTAGTCCTGTTTGCAATCAGAGATGCTATAGTTGAGTCTCTGGGATTCTCTTCATTCTAACTAGTGTTTGGGCATGAAGTGAGGAACCCATTATTGATGCTGAAGGAGCAGTTGACTGCGACTAAGACGTTCGTGACGGTGGAGGAGTATGTGCAGATATTCCGCGAACAATTGAAGACGGCGAAGGATCTGGCGGCTGAGCACCTGAAGACAGCTCAAGAAAAGATGTCTATCTGGTACGACAAGTAAGCTGTCCCAAAGAAATTCGAGACGGGAGCGAGTAATGATGTTGCTACCTGGGAGACGTAGAGTGATGGAATCACGCTTTGGTGGTCCATACTCAGTTGTCAGGCGAGTGGGTCCTGTAAATTATAAGATCAGCAAGCCGAATCGCCCCCGCAAGACTCAAATATGCCATGTAAACCATTTGAAGCCATACTTCCCAGAAGAGAAGGAGAGTGCAAAAGTGAATGAAACAACACAGTCCCAAGAAGAAAAATTGGTCCTGTGTATAGAGATGAGCCAAGCGTTGCCAGCAGAGGAGGAAAAGTGGGCCCGTGCCGATGGTACATGCCTGTCGAATACAGAAAGTTTGACACACCTAGAAGAGAAGCTATGACATCTGGATAAAGGAAAGAGAAGAGAACTAGTAACCCTAATAAGGAAGAACCAGTCACTCTTCACGGATGTGCCCCGACGGCACAAGAGTGTGGTGCACGAGGTAGATGTGGGTGGAGGCAAGCCAATCAAGCAGAGTGCTTATCAGGTGAGTCCTGAGAGGAGGAAGATCATGCGACAGGAGGTGGAGTATCTGCTAGCGAATGACCTTGCAGAGCCCTGCAAGAGTGAGTGGAGCTCATCCTGTGTGCTAGTTAAGAAGGATGATGGCTCGTATCACTTTTGCACCGACTATCGCAAAGTGAACTCCATAACCGTGTCGGATTCACACCCTACGCCCTGGATAAGTGACTGCGTTGACCAAGTGGGTAATGCAAGGTTTGTCACCAAGGTCGACCTGCTAAAAGGCTATTATCAGATACCTTTGTCTCCGAAAACAGGAAGGATCTCAGCGTTTGCTACTCCAGACGGATTATACCAGTACAAAGAGCTTCCGTTTGGTATGAAAAATAGTGGAAGCTATTTCCAGTGGATGATGAACGAGGTATTGAGAGGGATGGAAGGCTGCACCTTATACATCGATGATTTAGTGGTGTATGCGGATAGCTGGAAACAACACATGGATCGTTCGAGGGAGTTAATCCAGCGGTTAGAAGAAGTGAATCTGACAGTTAATCTGGCCAAGAGCGAGATCGGGAAGGCCCGACTAGAATATTTAGGTTTCGTCGTGGGCCAAGGAGAAGTGACTCCAGTGGAACACAAAGTGATAGCCATTGAAGAATATCCGATTCCCAGGACAAAGAAGGAGTTGTTCCAATATCTGGGGATGGTTGGATATTATAGAGGATTTTGCAAGAACTTCTCGACAGTGGCACACGCTCTGACGGACTTACTGTCTAAGAATGTTAGATGGAAGTGGAGTGAAGCCTATCAGGAAGCATTCGAGAAGACAAAAAAGATGTTAACCGAAGTACCAGTGCTGATTTCACCTGACTTCGAGTCCGACTTTATCCTGTACGTCGACGCAAGTGATGTAGGGATTGGAGCCATGTTAGCTCAAGAGAAGGACGGAGTTCACTGTCCGGTGGCATTCTACTCGAAGAAATTCGAAATGTATCAGAGGGCTTATAGTACAGTGGACAAGGAAGCCTTAACCCTCATCCTGGCACTGAAGCACTTTGACGTTTATGTGGGTGGAGGTACTAGACCGGTGCGAGTGCTTACCGATCATAACCCCTTGACGTTCGTGCACAGGATGAAGAACTCGAATCAAAGGCTGACAAGATGGGCTTACTGTTACAGGAGTACTGGTTGGAAATCCGGCACATCAAAGGAAGGAAGAATTTGGTAGCGGATGCCCTCTCCCGGATTTACTAACCAATATGACTCCTATGTTTAATGGGGGGGGGGGGAGTATGTGACGGTGCTCTCTCCAGTTTCTCCCATATGCCAGCTGAAAGAGTCATATCAGCTTATCTGCAGGTTCTCTGAGATGCAGGGAATCTTTTGAGGTATGAGGCTTCCAAAATGGTTGCTTATTTGGGGAGAAATTTGCATTTGTAAATTTGCAGGGAAGTGGAAAAGTCGCGCCCTGGGTACAACAAAACGGCGGTCCTTGGCCTGCAAATCCACCATTTTGTGTACGGCGCCAACCGGTCGGTGATTGGCTGTCTGACATCACATGTCGTGATTGACTAATCAGAGCCCGCACCTTGGTCTGTGACGTCACCAGGAGACCTAGCCCGCTGCCTGCAGAGCGCCAGGCACTCAGAGATACTTGGCGCTTAGTTGAGAGCGGACGTGCGCCGATTGAGCTCTCGAGTTCCGAGGTCTAGGAGCCTCCTTAAGTGGATATTCACAGCCTGACAAGTATATAGGGACTACCAAGGACTGCAGTACTTCAGGGAAGTGTGAGGAAGCCTATTCCAGCGGTGTAAGGGCGCCGTGGACCGTGAGCTGATTAGTCTTGGAGAAGTTGAGAGTTGCTACAGCTGGAGGAGTGAGTCACTTGCCGTCAGTGGGACTCCAAAGCATTCAGAGCTGTTGTGATTGGATCACGCCCACTCAGAAGGTAGAAGATGCATCCTGATCCTTGAGTGTGAGGTCTCGGTGAAGGAGTGCTTGAGGGAACGACGTGTGGAATGACGACTGGACGAGTCAACGCCCAGGAACTTCACTCAGGGAATGAGCACGGAGATGATGAGGATCTTTACGACGCCTATGGACTAGTGACGCTACTGGAACGCTGAGGAACGACGTGAGGAGTACCCAGCGAACGGCGACTGGGGCCCAGGCGTCTGAGGACAGGATATGCTAAGGTAGATCATTTTTCCCTCCCACATTTCCCTTGATTGTCAGGCAAGATAGGCCTATTGTTATGCTTAGGCATTTATTAGAGTGCATATTAGTCATAGGAGTAGATCAGGCTGTGGGACAACACGTATATATCATTCTACTGATTGGTGAAGACAGCATGTGGCCGGCCTACAGAGGACTGAGGAGTGACGCTGATGAGGCCGCCCCAGTGAAGGGGGCCAGTGATCCCTTTAATTCATCAGCTGATGCGAGCTGCCGGCGGCCATCAGAGGAGCGCTGCTGTCACCATTACTATTATTATTTCCATAAGTCCATACATGTATCTCATGTGTTGTAGTTTACTTTGAGTAAACTTTTTATTATTTTATCACTGTTTTGGTGTAACCTCTATCTCATTGAGCTTTGTGGTAAATGACATATGATTATACTGTACTGCTACTGCCATAACATAGAGAGAGAGAGAGACCCTGTGTTGGCCACCTGACATTAGATTTGAACACTGGTACTGGCATTCCCTAATGAGTGACCCTGAGTTGGCAACATGACAGTACATTTGAATTCTAGTACTGGCAGCATATAGTGCGGCCCTTGGCTGCTGTAAATATATTATATTCGGACTAATGGCGTTGCTGGGACGCTGAGAGACTTACGCCGCTGGCAACCAGAAGATAAGAGGTGGAAGTGAGGCTACGGCCGGAAGTCCGGCAAATTCTCTGCATGCATAGGTGGGCAGGCCCAGTGGGGGAGTCACACGCTGCAGGATTGAGCTTAGTGGTTTGGGCTGGGCCTTCTCCTCTTCCCCTTGGGTCCAAGGTCTAATAGTGGCCGGTCTTGAGGCATGATTAGGAGAGCTCCCTGGGGGTGATATGTGATACCCTAGTGGAGGGAGCGAAGACCCTCAGCGTGAGGTTATAGGATCAGTAGCACAATCCTCCACTGTTTCACTGTAACCTGATTTAACACAAGGTGCATGAAGTGCAGGAGCCGGCGGCTGAGTGGAGAGAACACTGGACGCGTGATCCTGTGGTCCCGGGTTCGATCCCGGGCGCCAGTGAGAAACAATGGGCAGAGTTTCTTTCACCCTATGCCCTGTTACATAGCAATAAATAGGTACCTGGGAGTTAGTCAGCTGTCACGGGCTGCTTCCTGGGGGGGAAGGCCTGGTCGAGGACCTAGCCTCGGGAACACTAATATATATATATATATATATATATATATATATATATATATATATATATATATATATATATATATATATATATATATATATATATATATATGTCGTACCTAGTAGCCAGAACGCACTTCTCAGCCTACTATGCAAGGCCCAATTTGCCTAATAAGCCAAGTTTTCATGAATTAATTGTTTTTCGACTACCTAACCTACCTAACCTAACCTAACCTAACTTTTTTGGCTACCTAACCTAACCTAACCTATAGAGATAGGTTAGGTTAGGTTAGGTAGGGTTGGTTAGGTTCGGTCATATATCTACGTTAATTTTAACTCCAATAAAAAAAAATTGACCTCATACATAATGAAATGGGTAGCTTTATCATTTCATAAGAAAAAAATTAGAGAAAATATATTAATTCAGGAAAATTTGGCTTATTAGGCAAATCGGGCCTTGCATAGTAGGCCGAGAAGTGCATTCTGGCTACTAGGTACGACATATATATATATATATATATATATATATATATATGTCGTACATATATATATATATATATATATATATATATATATGTCGTACCTAGTAGCCAGAACGCACTTCTCAGCCTACTATGCAAGGCCCGATTTGCCTAATAAGCCAAGTTTTCATGAATTAATATATTTTCTCTAATTTTTTTCTTATGTAATGATAAAGCTACCCATTTCATTATGTATGAGGTCAATGTTTTTCTATTGGAGTTAAAATTAACGTAGATATATGACCGAACCTAACCAACCCTACCTAACCTAACCAATCTTTATAGGTTAGGTTTGGTTAGGTAGCCGAAAAAATTAGGTTAGGTTAGGTTAGGTAGGTTAGGTAGTCGAAAAAACATTAATTCATGAAAACTTGGCTTATTAGGCCAATCGAGCCTTGCATAGTAGGCCGAGAAGTGCGTTCTGGCTACTAGGTGCGACATATATATATATATATATATATATATATATATATATATATATATATATATATATATATATATATATATGCAAACAAGCCTGAATGGTCCCCAGGACTATATACAACTGAAAACTCACACCCCAGAAGTGACTCGAACCCATACTCCCACAACTGGTATGTACAGGGACGCCTTAATCCGCTTGACCATCACGACCGGACATAAGGAAGTGATAGCCGAGGCTATTTGAACCACTTCCCCGCCGGCACTCGGATGGTAATCTTGGGCATAGCATTTTATCAAATCACCTCATTCTTTGGGGCACACGTGAGGAACACAAATGCAAACAAGCCTGAATGGTCCCCAGGACTATATACAACTGAAAACTCACACCCCAGAAGTGACTCGAACCCATACTCCCACAACTGGTATGTACAGGGACGCCTTAATCCGCTTGACCATCACGACCGGACATAAGGAAGTGATAGCCGAGGCTATTTGAACCACTTCCCCGCCGGCACTCGGATGGTAATCTTGGGCATAGCATTTTATCAAATCACCTCATTCTTTGGGGCACACGTGAGGAACACAAATGCAAACAAGCCTGAATGGTCCCCAGGACTATATACAACTGAAAACTCACACCCCAGAAGTGACTCGAACCCATACTCCCACAACTGGTATGTACAGGGACGCCTTAATCCGCTTGACCATCACGACCGGACATAAGGAAGTGATAGCCGAGGCTATTTGAACCACTTCCCCGCCGGCACTCGGATGGTAATCTTGGGCATAGCATTTTATCAAATCACCTCATTCTTTGGGGCACACGTGAGGAACACAAATGCAAACAAGCCTGAATGGTCCCCAGGACTATATACAACTGAAAACTCACACCCCAGAAGTGACTCGAACCCATACTCCCACAACTGGTATGTACAGGGACGCCTTAATCCGCTTGACCATCACGACCGGACATAAGGAAGTGATAGCCGAGGCTATTTGAACCACTTCCCCGCCGGCACTCGGATGGTAATCTTGGGCATAGCATTTTATCAAATCACCTCATTCTTTGGGGCACACGTGAGGAACACAAATGCAAACAAGCCTGAATGGTCCCCAGGACTATATACAACTGAAAACTCACACCCCAGAAGTGACTCGAACCCATACTCCCACAACTGGTATGTACAGGGACGCCTTAATCCGCTTGACCATCACGACCGGACATAAGGAAGTGATAGCCGAGGCTATTTGAACCACTTCCCCGCCGGCACTCGGATGGTAATCTTGGGCATAGCATTTTATCAAATCACCTCATTCTTTGGGGCACACGTGAGGAACACAAATGCAAACAAGCCTGAATGGTCCCCAGGACTATATACAACTGAAAACTCACACCCCAGAAGTGACTCGAACCCATACTCCCACAACTGGTATGTACAGGGACGCCTTAATCCGCTTGACCATCACGACCGGACATAAGGAAGTGATAGCCGAGGCTATTTGAACCACTTCCCCGCCGGCACTCGGATGGTAATCTTGGGCATAGCATTTTATCAAATCACCTCATTCTTTGGGGCACACGTGAGGAACACAAATGCAAACAAGCCTGAATGGTCCCCAGGACTATATACAACTGAAAACTCACACCCCAGAAGTGACTCGAACCCATACTCCCACAACTGGTATGTACAGGGACGCCTTAATCCGCTTGACCATCACGACCGGACATAAGGAAGTGATAGCCGAGGCTATTTGAACCACTTCCCCGCCGGCACTCGGATGGTAATCTTGGGCATAGCATTTTATCAAATCACCTCATTCTTTGGGGCACACGTGAGGAACACAAATGCAAACAAGCCTGAATGGTCCCCAGGACTATATACAACTGAAAACTCACACCCCAGAAGTGACTCGAACCCATACTCCCACAACTGGTATGTACAGGGACGCCTTAATCCGCTTGACCATCACGACCGGACATAAGGAAGTGATAGCCGAGGCTATTTGAACCACTTCCCCGCCGGCACTCGGATGGTAATCTTGGGCATAGCATTTTATCAAATCACCTCATTCTTTGGGGCACACGTGAGGAACACAAATGCAAACAAGCCTGAATGGTCCCCAGGACTATATACAACTGAAAACTCACACCCCAGAAGTGACTCGAACCCATACTCCCACAACTGGTATGTACAGGGACGCCTTAATCCGCTTGACCATCACGACCGGAAGTGGTTCAAATAGCCTCGGCTATCACTTCCTTATGTCCGGTCGTGATGGTCAAGCGGATTAAGGCGTCCCTGTACATACCAGTTGTGGGAGTATGGGTTCGAGTCACTTCTGGGGTGTGAGTTTTCAGTTGTATATAGTCCTGGGGACCATTCAGGCTTGTTTGCATTTGTGTTCCTCACGTGTGCCCCAAAGAATGAGGTGATTTGATAAAATGCTATGCCCAAGATTACCATCCGAGTGCCGGCGGGGAAGTGGTTCAAATAGCCTCGGCTATCACTTCCTTATGTCCGGTCGTGATGGTCAAGCGGATTAAGGCGTCCCTGTACATACCAGTTGTGGGAGTATGGGTTCGAGTCACTTCTGGGGTGTGAGTTTTCAGTTGTATATAGTCCTGGGGACCATTCAGGCTTGTTTGCATTTGTGTTCCTCACGTGTGCCCCAAAGAATGAGGTGATTTGATAAAATGCTATGCCCAAGATTACCATCCGAGTGCCGGCGGGGAAGTGGTTCAAATAGCCTCGGCTATCACTTCCTTATGTCCGGTCGTGATGGTCAAGCGGATTAAGGCGTCCCTGTACATACCAGTTGTGGGAGTATGGGTTCGAGTCACTTCTGGGGTGTGAGTTTTCAGTTGTATATAGTCCTGGGGACCATTCAGGCTTGTTTGCATTTGTGTTCCTCACGTGTGCCCCAAAGAATGAGGTGATTTGATAAAATGCTATGCCCAAGATTACCATCCGAGTGCCGGCGGGGAAGTGGTTCAAATAGCCTCGGCTATCACTTCCTTATGTCCGGTCGTGATGGTCAAGCGGATTAAGGCGTCCCTGTACATACCAGTTGTGGGAGTATGGGTTCGAGTCACTTCTGGGGTGTGAGTTTTCAGTTGTATATAGTCCTGGGGACCATTCAGGCTTGTTTGCATTTGTGTTCCTCACGTGTGCCCCAAAGAATGAGGTGATTTGATAAAATGCTATGCCCAAGATTACCATCCGAGTGCCGGCGGGGAAGTGGTTCAAATAGCCTCGGCTATCACTTCCTTATGTCCGGTCGTGATGGTCAAGCGGATTAAGGCGTCCCTGTACATACCAGTTGTGGGAGTATGGGTTCGAGTCACTTCTGGGGTGTGAGTTTTCAGTTGTATATAGTCCTGGGGACCATTCAGGCTTGTTTGCATTTGTGTTCCTCACGTGTGCCCCAAAGAATGAGGTGATTTGATAAAATGCTATGCCCAAGATTACCATCCGAGTGCCGGCGGGGAAGTGGTTCAAATAGCCTCGGCTATCACTTCCTTATGTCCGGTCGTGATGGTCAAGCGGATTAAGGCGTCCCTGTACATACCAGTTGTGGGAGTATGGGTTCGAGTCACTTCTGGGGTGTGAGTTTTCAGTTGTATATAGTCCTGGGGACCATTCAGGCTTGTTTGCATTTGTGTTCCTCACGTGTGCCCCAAAGAATGAGGTGATTTGATAAAATGCTATGCCCAAGATTACCATCCGAGTGCCGGCGGGGAAGTGGTTCAAATAGCCTCGGCTATCACTTCCTTATGTCCGGTCGTGATGGTCAAGCGGATTAAGGCGTCCCTGTACATACCAGTTGTGGGAGTATGGGTTCGAGTCACTTCTGGGGTGTGAGTTTTCAGTTGTATATAGTCCTGGGGACCATTCAGGCTTGTTTGCATTTGTGTTCCTCACGTGTGCCCCAAAGAATGAGGTGATTTGATAAAATGCTATGCCCAAGATTACCATCCGAGTGCCGGCGGGGAAGTGGTTCAAATAGCCTCGGCTATCACTTCCTTATGTCCGGTCGTGATGGTCAAGCGGATTAAGGCGTCCCTGTACATACCAGTTGTGGGAGTATGGGTTCGAGTCACTTCTGGGGTGTGAGTTTTCAGTTGTATATAGTCCTGGGGACCATTCAGGCTTGTTTGCATTTGTGTTCCTCACGTGTGCCCCAAAGAATGAGGTGATTTGATAAAATGCTATGCCCAAGATTACCATCCGAGTGCCGGCGGGGAAGTGGTTCAAATAGCCTCGGCTATCACTTCCTTATGTCCGGTCGTGATGGTCAAGCGGATTAAGGCGTCCCTGTACATACCAGTTGTGGGAGTATGGGTTCGAGTCACTTCTGGGGTGTGAGTTTTCAGTTGTATATAGTCCTGGGGACCATTCAGGCTTGTTTGCATTTGTGTTCCTCACGTGTGCCCCAAAGAATGAGGTGATTTGATAAAATGCTATGCCCAAGATTACCATCCGAGTGCCGGCGGGGAAGTGGTTCAAATAGCCTCGGCTATCACTTCCTTATGTCCGGTCGTGATGGTCAAGCGGATTAAGGCGTCCCTGTACATACCAGTTGTGGGAGTATGGGTTCGAGTCACTTCTGGGGTGTGAGTTTTCAGTTATATATATATATATATATATATATATATATATATATATATATATATATATATATATATATATATATATATATATATATATATATATATATATATATATATGTCGTATCTAGTAGCCAGAACGCACTTCTCGGCCTACTATGCAAAGCCCGATTGGCCTAATAAGCCAAGTTTTCATGAATTAATTGTTTTTCGACTACCTAACCTACCTAACCTAACCTAACCTAACTTTTTCGGCAACCTAACGACATATATATATATATATATATATATATATATATATATATATATATATATATATATATATATATATATATATATATATATTGGTGTATACTGGCAGCAGGTTTTCTTTCAAACATGTTTCATTGAATATGACTGCATATTCTGTATTTATTATTTTCTGGTTTAGGGCTTCTATCCCTCTAACTATTTTCTTAGCATCAGGGCTTAATTGAAATAGGAGTTCTCCAAAACTCATTTTCGTACTTTTAAGGTGAAGAAAAGAAGTGATTTACTATAGAGTGTATTACACTTATTTGTATAATTTGCACGACGTTTCGAACCTCCATGGTTCATTCTCAAGTGAACAGATCTTAAATACTAGTTGATTTTATACCCGCATTAGGTCAGGTGATAATACAATGAAGGTGAAAACATGGGGGGATACATAAGGGATAAACATAGGGGCTGCAGAAGGCTTATTGGCCCATACGAGGCATCTCCTATCTAAACACAAAGATTAATCCAGTGTAATTGGCCTGTTATGTTGGACATTGTCTTCTGTGTTGGCATCGATATGTTCTTGTCTTGTCCTTACTCTCATGGTGGGTAGAGTAAATAGTTCCGTGATTTGGGTGTTCATGGTAGGTCGCTCTATTCTTATGTGAATTGCCTCAAGAATTTGTAATCTTCTTGAATCTTGGGTTTTGTCTATTATGCAAGTATTCTTGTTCAACATTTCTCTTGTTAGAGTAATGTCATGGGCTTGTCTCATGTGATTCCTAGGGGCACCAGATTGAAGATGGCATGTCAAACGCCTCGTCAGCTTGGTCGACGTCATACCTATGTACTTACATTGAAGGTTACATCCTTCGTGGGGGCAAGTGTACATGTATACAACGCTTGACTGCTGTAGAGGGTTCTCCGTCGGCTTCGGGCTGTTTTTGATAAGGAGTTCGGAAGTCTTCTTGGTTTTGTAGAATATTATCAGGTTTATGTTTTGGTTAGGAGTAGTGCTTTTTACTCCTTTACGGATTATTTCTTTCATTATTCTTTCCTCTTTTATATGTTCACTGTGCATGGTTGATTTGTAATATAATTTTATTGGGGGTGTTGTGGTTTCTGTTCTAGGTTCTGAATTATACCAACGGTCCAAGTGTCTTCTTATAGCAGCGTTTATTTCCGCGTTGCTATATCCGTTGTTCACCAATACCTGAGTTACTCTTTCAAACTCTCTACTCACGTTGCTCCATTCAGAGCAGTGGGTAAGCGCTCGACGAATATAAGCATTGAGAACACTGGCTTTGTATCTTTGGGGGCACTCACTTCTACCGTTCAGGCATAATCCTATGTTGGTGGGCTTGGTATATACGTTGGTGCTTAAAGAGGTTCCTGTTTTTGTTATTAGTACATCCAAGAATGGCAGACTGTTATTTTCACTATTTTCATGTGTAAATCGGAGTACTGACTCTCTCTCTAGGTGTCTTTTTAGGTCAATTAGTTCATCTGAGTCTTTTACTATTACGAATATGTCATCTACATAACGGCAGTATACAGTTGGTTTTTGTCTGCTACTGAAGACCCTATCTTCGATGGTTCCCATATAAAAATTAGCAAATAAAACTCCTAAGGGGGAGCCCATTGCTACTCCGTCTATTTGTAAATACATGTCTCCTTGTGGACTGATGAAAGGGGCTTCCTTTGTACATGCTTCGAGAAGACTTTTCAAATGTGGCTCAGGTATGTCTAATTTGGGGGTGCTCTCGTCTCTGTATACTCTGTCCAGTATCATTCCTATGGTTGTGTCGACTGGGACGTTGGTAAAAAGGGATTCAACGTCCAGGGAAGCGATGATTCCATCGGGCTGGGTAGATTTGATCAATTCTAGGAAATCTGCTGATGATTGTAGACTAAACTTACTTGGAGTGTATGGAGTTAGGAGTTCATTGAGTTTCTTTGCCAGGTGATAAGTTGGGGTTGGTATTTGGCTGATTATAGGGCGTAGTGGGTTACCTGGTTTATGCGTCTTAACATTGCCGTAGGCATATCCTAAGCCATAGTCGCCTTGAAGTTTATTGAAATGCACACTACCTTTCTTCCACACTTCCTTCCGAACTCCTTATCAAAAACAGCCCGAAGCCGACGGAGAACCCTCTACAGCAGTCAAGCGTTGTATACATGTACACTTGCCCCCACGAAGGATGTAACCTTCAATGTAAGTACATAGGTATGACGTCGACCAAGCTGACGAGGCGTTTGACATGCCATCTTCAATCTGGTGCCCCTAGGAATCACATGAGACAAGCCCATGACATTACTCTAACAAGAGAAATGTTGAACAAGAATACTTGCATAATAGACAAAACCCAAGATTCAAGAAGATTACAAATTCTTGAGGCAATTCACATAAGAATAGAGCGACCTACCATGAACACCCAAATCACGGAACTATTTACTCTACCCACCATGAGAGTAAGGACAAGACAAGAACATATCGATGCCAACACAGAAGACAATGTCCAACATAACAGGCCAATTACACTGGATTAATCTTTGTGTTTAGATAGGAGATGCCTCGTATGGGCCAATAAGCCTTCTGCAGCCCCTATGTTTATCCCTTATGTATCCCCCCATGTTTTCACCTTCATTGTATTATCACCTGACCTAATGCGGGTATAAAATCAACTAGTATTGTAAGATCTGTTCACTTGAGAATGAACCATGGAGGTTCGAAACGTCGTGCAAATTATACAAATAAGTGTAATACACTCTATAGTAAATCACTTCTTTTCTTCACCTTAAAAGTACGAAAATGAGTTTTGGAGAACTCCTATTTCAATTAAGCCCTGATGCTAAGAAAATAGTTAGAGGGATAGAAGCCCTAAACCAGAAAATAATAAATACAGAATATGCAGTCATATTCAATGAAACATGTTTGAAAGAAAACCTGCTGCCAGTATACACCAATATAAACCCACATGACCCAGCAGTCCGCAATACAGAGTTTACCTATAGGTATAGGCAAGAGCTCATTCGGCATCAACTAAACAAGAAGAAGGAAGCCCTCCAAACCTTTATAGAGCAGGCGGAGCATCTGTTAAACAAATGGACCCAGTACGACATCCCTATCCAACTCAAACAAACCATCAACAGTAAACTATTTAACCTGAAACAACAACATAAAACTCTTGTAGAAACAAAGACACTCCGTAAGTTAACATCCCTAAACGGTGGACAGCTAAAAATCCCTCGTCCTAAAGATGGCTACTTTAACCTGACTTCTTATGATCTTACCCAGGACCAACGAGACCTCTTAAATCTTGGTCTAAATTGTCAATTCTTATCTAAACCAAAGGTGCATCAAAAACGCCTGGAAATCGAAATGCTTCTGGACGATATCCATAAGCTAGAAGACAACAAAAAAGTCATCACCACTGACACACTTCAAGCTGAACTACTTGCAGAAGCAGGGAAAAAACGAGGAACATATTCATCTACAATCTTAACCCCACGACTCAAAGAAGCAGCGAAACAACTAAAAAATCTGAAAGACGTAACAATAAGAAAAGCCGACAAAACAGCAGCATATGTATTGATTCCTACCCATGAATACATGAACAAAATTAGCGACATCCTAAGTGACGACTCCAAATTTCAACGAATTACGAGGAACCCCGTAGAAGACCTTAAGCGGAAAGTAAACAAAACAATTACAGCAATCAACGCAAAGAAAGGTAGTGTGCATTTCAATAAACTTCAAGGCGACTATGGCTTAGGATATGCCTACGGCAATGTTAAGACGCATAAACCAGGTAACCCACTACGCCCTATAATCAGCCAAATACCAACCCCAACTTATCACCTGGCAAAGAAACTCAATGAACTCCTAACTCCATACACTCCAAGTAAGTTTAGTCTACAATCATCAGCAGATTTCCTAGAATTGATCAAATCTACCCAGCCCGATGGAATCATCGCTTCCCTGGACGTTGAATCCCTTTTTACCAACGTCCCAGTCGACACAACCATAGGAATGATACTGGACAGAGTATACAGAGACGAGAGCACCCCCAAATTAGACATACCTGAGCCACATTTGAAAAGTCTTCTCGAAGCATGTACAAAGGAAGCCCCTTTCATCAGTCCACAAGGAGACATATATTTACAAATAGACGGAGTAGCAATGGGCTCCCCCTTAGGAGTTTTATTTGCTAATTTTTATATGGGAACCATCGAAGATAGGGTCTTCAGTAGCAGACAAAAACCAACTGTATACTGCCGTTATGTAGATGACATATTCGTAATAGTAAAAGACTCAGATGAACTAATTGACCTAAAAAGACACCTAGAGAGAGAGTCAGTACTCCGATTTACACATGAAAATAGTGAAAATAACAGTCTGCCATTCTTGGATGTACTAATAACAAAAACAGGAACCTCTTTAAGCACCAACGTATATACCAAGCCCACCAACATAGGATTATGCCTGAACGGTAGAAGTGAGTGCCCCCAAAGATACAAAGCCAGTGTTCTCAATGCTTATATTCGTCGAGCGCTTACCCACTGCTCTGAATGGAGCAACGTGAGTAGAGAGTTTGAAAGAGTAACTCAGGTATTGGTGAACAACGGATATAGCAACGCGGAAATAAACGCTGCTATAAGAAGACACTTGGACCGTTGGTATAATTCAGAACCTAGAACAGAAACCACAACACCCCCAATAAAATTATATTACAAATCAACCATGCACAGTGAACATATAAAAGAGGAAAGAATAATGAAAGAAATAATCCGTAAAGGAGTAAAAAGCACTACTCCTAACCAAAACATAAACCTGATAATATTCTACAAAACCAAGAAGACTTCCGAACTCCTTATCAAAAACAGCCCGAAGCCGACGGAGAACCCTCTACAGCAGTCAAGCGTTGTATACATGTACACTTGCCCCCACGAAGGATGTAACCTTCAATGTAAGTACATAGGTATGACGTCGACCAAGCTGACGAGGCGTTTGACATGCCATCTTCAATCTGGTGCCCCTAGGAATCACATGAGACAAGCCCATGACATTACTCTAACAAGAGAAATGTTGAACAAGAATACTTGCATAATAGACAAAACCCAAGATTCAAGAAGATTACAAATTCTTGAGGCAATTCACATAAGAATAGAGCGACCTACCATGAACACCCAAATCACGGAACTATTTACTCTACCCACCATGAGAGTAAGGACAAGACAAGAACATATCGATGCCAACACAGAAGACAATGTCCAACATAACAGGCCAATTACACTGGATTAATCTTTGTGTTTAGATAGGAGATGCCTCGTATGGGCCAATAAGCCTTCTGCAGCCCCTATGTTTATCCCTTATGTATCCCCCCATGTTTTCACCTTCATTGTATTATCACCTGACCTAATGCGGGTATAAAATCAACTAGTATTGTAAGATCTGTTCACTTGAGAATGAACCATGGAGGTTCGAAACGTCGTGCAAATTATACAAATAAGTGTAATACACTCTATAGTAAATCACTTCTTTTCTTCACCTTAAAAGTACGAAAATGAGTTTTGGAGAACTCCTATTTCAATTAAGCCCTGATGCTAAGAAAATAGTTAGAGGGATAGAAGCCCTAAACCAGAAAATAATAAATACAGAATATGCAGTCATATTCAATGAAACATATATATATATATATTGTGACGATAATCTCCTTCAAGAGATTGAGCCTGCTCTTCCCTCCAAAATTACGTCTTCACAATTATATAAAAAGACTATGGAAGAAATGTCCAACAACAACACCATCAAGGCTTGCAAGGGTGAGCAGAAACGTATGCAGCCCGCCACCTGTTCGGACCCAAATCACCAAACTACCCGTTGATCGCTACGGCTCCGCTGATTGGTCGCCGGTCTGGCTGCACCTGCACTCGCCCCCCAATACTACCCGATGTCTGGGGTCGCCCCAACATCAGTCTTCAGAATGTTCCGTGCTTTCGTAGCCAGCACACCTCCCAGCTAGACTCTAGAGTGTACTGAGAGAGGTGGTGGCTTTAAGCCAATATTCCAGCACCTCCCACTTAAACTTTTGTGTTGCACTTCTTGTTATTTTGCCTTAACGTAACTTTCATTGTGTCATTTAAGTATTCTTATTATTTTGATTCATTGATTTTATTATAAGAATTTGTTTGTGCATTATTTTCATGTTTTGATTTATTTAACGTAATTAAAATTTCATTGTTAAAGTTTACTTGTGTTTTGTGTGTCTTCTCCTTACCTTACCACAGACGAAGTTCCAGTTTTTCTATTTTTTTTTATAACTATGTGACGAGGCCATACCCCTAGCCTTAAACAGCCGAACACCAACGCGTTACCGTCACAAGTTATATGGGGGCCTGTCCGGGAGCCTCACTCAGGTACTGGTGCCAAGTGGTAATTTATGGTAAGCGTATTTAACTCTGTTAACGTAGCTTTACTATTTTTCATTCAATTTCATTTTTTATAAGGTGCGGTGTATTGTGCATTACGAGAGTAACATATAGTGAAGGTGAGACAACTTTGGATTACGTGGTGACTGTAGGCCGCAGTCATACTCTTAATTGGTCATCTCTCCCTCCATGTTATTACTCGTATTTACCATCTATGTCCCTTGAATATTTCTCATTCTGACAGATCATCATATTGGTACCCTGGTACTGTGGTCTGCCCCGGGTCAAGAGTACCCAATCTTCTGCAATCTGACTGTAGGAGGACAAAGAGGGCCATAGTTCCTCTAGCTCGAACTTTAGTTGCTGAATTGGGACCTCAGCAGCAGTTCTCGTCACCAGTTGACACCTCGCACCCCTACACGTCAGTCAGAGATGATGATACATACAACGGTAGGGAATTAGCTTATTTTTTCAGAGCACAAAAGTTCGCTAATTCTGTAAGTATCATATTAAATTCAGTGGGAAAAACTTGCTTTATGTCCTATAGAGACTTGGCAAGGTATGCCTACATCCTTGGACTACCAATTTTACTTTTGAAGCATTTAACTGTTTCATTTGTTTTCGAAACTTTGTTTCATTTGTTAGTAGGATTTTCTTGCCCTTATTCTCTTACATGAGTACCGGGTACAAGATTTCCTGCGCCCTTGATTTAATTTAATCATTTAATATCTTTCACTTAACGTTAATTGTTAAAGATCACACAGGATAGGTACCAGTTGCCACGTTGTCCTGTTTCTGACATTTCATTATTGAACATTCGTGTACCTTTATTTGCTAATTTCACCATGTTTCGTCTCCAAACTTTCCGTGCAAATCCAGCAGGTGAAATAGGGACTTTAAGTCGTGCCAAGAGGACTGAACTACAAACTCTTGCACATGAGTATCAACTAGAAGTTCCTTACCAAGCCAACAAAAATGACCTACACAACCTGTTGCTGGATTACTATTTAGAGCAAGGTAAGATAGACTCTGAAACTCATGAAACTTACTATATTGCAGATAAAACTGACTTGGCAACGATGAAACTTAAACTAGAGCTGGCCAAGATTGAACGTGAGCAGCAAAGGGAAGCCCTCGAACAACAAGAACGAGCAGCTGCCATACGAAGGGAAGAGCACGAACGCGAAGCTGCTTTGAGGAGAGACGAACAAGAACGTGAAGCTGCCTTGAGGAGAGACGAACAAGAACGCGAAGCTGCCTTGAGGAGAGAAGAACACGAACGCGAGGTCGCATTACTCCGTGAACGTGAAAGAGTACAGCTTGAAACCAAACAACGCGAGTTGGAAATACAACGCGAACATGACAAGCAACAAGCAACTCTGGCTCTAGAGTGTCGTCAACGTGAAATCGCCCTGGAAACTTCACACTTCACTCAACGCCAGCAAGCTACTGCAAATCTTCCCGTCAGTTTTAATATATCACATGCAAGTAAGTTAATGCCATCCTTTGTAGAAGCAGAAGTTGATGTGTTCTTTACCACCTTTGAAACCCTTGCTAATCAACTCAGTTGGCCTGTCGACCAATGGGCAACACTTCTCAGAGTCCATCTTACAGGTAGAGCTGCAGTCACACTCAGTACTTTGGCGTCTGAGAATGACTACTACACTCTGAAACAAGCAGTGTTAGACGCCTACCTACTTTCCACCGAAAGTTATAGAAGGAAATTCCGTGACCACCTGAAGGCAAGTACACTACCTTCCTCGAGTTTGCTAACACGAAACGGAGGTATTTCATGAAATGGCTGGAAGCAGCACATGTCTCTACTTTTACAGAACTCGTGAACCTGATGCTTGTTGAAGAATTCTTGAGACGTGTGCCGCCTCCTGTCCGCCTCTACTTAGCAGATAAAGAAGAAACCGACTACCTGAAGTGTGCTAAGTCGGCTGACACTTACAGCCTCATCCACCGGCTGACACCTGAACCATCCTCCAGTAAGAAGTCGTGGTACAGTTACGAGAAGGTGAGCCCCGATCAAGCTGGTTCACAACTGTACTGCAAGTATTGTAGACTCTATGGACATACCATAGACAAGTGTGGTAAGTCTCAATACAAGGGAACCACTGACCAACAACGACCCAAACCAACTCCTCCTAAGTCCGGTAAGCCTGTGATGAATGTTGGTGTTGATGTTAATGATCTTTCTCTTTTCAGTAACCACCTGTATACTGGAACTGTCTCTGCCAACGGTTCAAATCCGGAGGGACGTTTCAAATTGAAGATCTTGAGGGACACAGCGGCTCTACAATCGATCATCTTGAAGTCGGCTGTGCCCAACATAGTCTACACCGGGGAAACGGTCTTCATCACTGACCTCACTGCTACTACTCCATACCCTCTCGCCAGAGTCCACCTGGATTGTCCCTACGTGAACGGGGAAGTCCAAGTCGCCGTCAGGGAAAAGCCTTTTCCCATGCCTGGAGTGCAACTTCTCCTAGGCAACGACTTGGCAGAAGACCTGCAACCGACCAACCTGATCGTCATGGACAAACCCCAGGTGTGTAACTCTGTGCCAAGTAACCCTATTCTTGAGTATGTTCCAGCAGAGGTTCAAGAGAGTGAAGTTTCTCCTCCGGTTCTCGTGACCACCCGTGCACAAGCCGCACGTCCACAGCCAGCTGACTCTACTGCTACCGCTGTCCCTCAAGACCCTCAGAAACTACCCCCGCATCTGACCAAGTTGGAGTTCCGTAAGTTGCAGAGGGAAGATCTTACTTTAACACCATTGTTTTTCCAGGCTGAGACTCAACCCGACAGTATTCCTGGGTTCTTCCTAGAGAACGACTTGCTCTACCGCAGATATAGACCCAGTAAACTGAAGGAGGAGGACGATTGGGCCAACACCGAACAACTTGTGATTCCCACCAGCCTGCGGCCCACTATTCTACACCTGGCCCATGGAGCATTCTCCCACTACGGCTTCAACAAGACTTACCATGGGATTCGTCAAGACTACTACTGGCCAGGTATGGTAAACAACGTCAAACAGTACGTAAAACAGTGTCATACATGTCAGATGGCAGGCAAACCGAACGTCTCCATTCCCAGAGCACCACTGATTCCCATACAAGTGCCTGCGGAACCTTTCCACAGACTCATAATAGACTGTGTTGGTCCTTTACCTCGGACCAGTTCAGGTAACGCCTACATCCTAACCATCCTGTGTCCTACCACCAGATTTCCCATAGCAGTTCCAGTGAAGAACATCACGGCTGCTACGGTTATCAAACATCTACTGAAGATCTTCACTCAATACGGATTTCCCAGGGAGATTCAAAGTGACTGTGGCACCAACTTCACCAGTGATCTCTTCAAAAGAACACTGGAGGAGTTCAACATCAAACAGGTATTGTCCAGCCCCTATCATCCTGCTTCACAGGGTTCTCTTGAACGTAGTCATCAGACCATCAAAGCACTCTTGAAAAAGTTTTGTAGTGAAACCTCAAAGGATTGGGATAAGCAGATTGACCTAATAATGTGTATTTTCAGAAGTCTCCCCAATGAGTCCCTAGGAGTATCTCCTTATGAGATGCTCTACGGCCGTAAGTGCCGTACTCCCCTTAAGGCTTTCAAAGACTCTCTCAGAGATGCCACCTTCAGTGAGCATCAGAATGTGCCCCAGTTTCTTCAAAACCTTCAGCACATTCTAGAGAGAGTCCACCGCTTTGCCCATGATAATCTATTGAAAGCCCAGGTGAGAATGAAGACTCATTACGACCAGACCAGCAAAGTAAGAAAATTCAAGCCGGGAGACTTCGTCCTTGCTTATTTCCCTATCCCAGGTTCACCTTTACAAAACAGATTTTCAGGACCCTACTGCGTCAAAGAGTGCAGGAATAATAATAATTATGTGATAGAGACTCCAGATAGGCGGCGGAAGACCCAGCTGTGCCACGTCAACCTCCTGAAGCAATATAATGGTACTCCTCCCACTGTCTTGATTAACTATTCCACATTCACAGAACCCTACATCCACAGTGAGACCTTCCCAGCTTCTCCTCCCGAAAGCACTGACAAGGAGTCAGCGCTTTCTAATTCCGAAATCCTTAATGATCTTCCCAAATACTTTCAGGATAATCATAGTGCACCTCTCGTCAAGATCTTCAGAGAACATCAAGAGTTGTTCAGAGATGATCCCCAAGAGTGTAATGTTACCCAGCACGACATCCAACTGCTCCCCGACACCCGGCCGATTCGTCAACCCTTCTACCGAATCAGCCCGAGCAAGAAGGAAGTCATGCGTGCTGAGGTGCAGTACCTCTTGGACCATGGACTGGCTACACCTTGTGAGTCCCCCTGGGCCTCACCTTGTATCTTGGTGCCCAAACCCCAAGGTAAGGTGCGGTTGTGCACTGACTATCGAAAACTGAACTCTGTCACTGTCAAGGATGCTTACCCCTTGCCAAGGATAGATGACATCCTTGATGCCATTGGTAGTGCCCAGTACTTGTCCCAAGTGGACTTGCTTAAGGGGTACTATCAAGTGTGTCTAACGGAGCGCGCTAAAGAGATATCTGCCTTCATCACTCCTTTTGGACTTTTCAGATATGAACGCCTTCCTTTCGGACTATGTAATGCCCCGGCCACCTTTCAAAGAGCTGTCAACCGTGTCATCCAGGGCTTGGATAACACATACGCCTACCTGGACGATATCGTCGTAGCCTCCAACTCCTGGAGTGAACATCTGCTCCAGCTGCGACGTCTGTTCTCCAAGCTCCTGACAGCCGGCCTCACCATCAACCTGGGCAAGTCCACTTTCGCGAAAGGTAAAGTGCGTTATCTGGGTCATGTTATTGGGAGTGGCAGCATAGCTCCGTTAGACTCACACACTCAAGCCATCCTACAGTATCCACAGCCTACCACCAGGAAGCAGCTCCTGCGCTTCCTTGGTCTTGCCTCTTACTACCGTAGGTTTGTGAGGAATTTCAGTACAGTCGCCACACCTCTAATTCTATTAACCAGTCCCAAGCAACGGTATAATTGGACCATGCAGCAAACCGTTGCTTTCGAACAACTCAAATTCCTCCTCTGTTCTAACCCCATTCTCGCCTCTCCAGATATCACCAAGCCTTTCGTCCTTCATGTCGACGCCAGTGGTACCGGCGTTGGTGGTGTCCTGATGCAACTACGAGGCGAGGAGGTTCTACCTGTCAGCTACTACAGCTACAAACTGAAACCACACCAGAGGAACTACAGCACTATTGAAAAGGAGCTACTATCCATCGTCCTGAACCTCCAACACTTCGCTCCGTACCTACAAGGCGCCAGGTCTACCACCATCTTCTCAGACCACAACCCTCTCCGCTTCCTACATCAAGCCCAATTCACCAACCAGCGTCTTCTACGATGGGCTCTGTATTTACAAGACTTCAACCTGGAGATCCGCTATATCAAGGGTTCTGACAACACCATAGCCGATGCCCTCTCCAGAGTTTATGAAGTAGAAGCGACTCCATCCATTACTCCACCACATAACGACGTACTTCTTCCAGAACCGCAGGCTTCGGGGGAGAGTTGTGACGATAATCTCCTTCAAGAGATTGAGCCTGCTCTTCCCTCCAAAATTACGTCTTCACAATTATATAAAAAGACTATGGAAGAAATGTCCAACAACAACACCATCAAGGCTTGCAAGGGTGAGCAGAAACGTATGCAGCCCGCCACCTGTTCGGACCCAAATCACCAAACTACCCGTTGATCGCTACGGCTCCGCTGATTGGTCGCCGGTCTGGCTGCACCTGCACTCGCCCCCCAATACTACCCGATGTCTGGGGTCGCCCCAACATCAGTCTTCAGAATGTTCCGTGCTTTCGTAGCCAGCACACCTCCCAGCTAGACTCTAGAGTGTACTGAGAGAGGTGGTGGCTTTAAGCCAATATTCCAGCACCTCCCACTTAAACTTTTGTGTTGCACTTCTTGTTATTTTGCCTTAACGTAACTTTCATTGTGTCATTTAAGTATTCTTATTATTTTGATTCATTGATTTTATTATAAGAATTTGTTTGTGCATTATTTTCATGTTTTGATTTATTTAACGTAATTAAAATTTCATTGTTAAAGTTTACTTGTGTTTTGTGTGTCTTCTCCTTACCTTACCACAGACGAAGTTCCAGTTTTTCTATTTTTTTTTATAACTATGTGACGAGGCCATACCCCTAGCCTTAAACAGCCGAACACCAACGCGTTACCGTCACAAGTTATATGGGGGCCTGTCCTAGGAGCCTCACTCAGGTACTGGTGCCAAGTGGTAATTTATGGTAAGCGTATTTAACTCTGTTAACGTAGCTTTACTATTTTTCATTCAATTTCATTTTTTATAAGGTGCGGTGTATTGTGCATTACGAGAGTAACATATAGTGAAGGTGAGACAACTTTGGATTACGTGGTGACTGTAGGCCGCAGTCATACTCTTAATTGGTCATCTCTCCCTCCATGTTATTACTCGTATTTACCATCTATGTCCCTTGAATATTTCTCATTCTGACAGATCATCATATTGGTACCCTGGTACTGTGGTCTGCCCCGGGTCAAGAGTACCCAATCTTCTGCAATCTGACTGTAGGAGGACAAAGAGGGCCATAGTTCCTCTAGCTCGAACTTTAGTTGCTGAATTGGGACCTCAGCAGCAGTTCTCGTCACCAGTTGACACCTCGCACCCCTACACGTCCAGTCAGAGATGATGATACATACAACGGTAGGGAATTAGCTTATTTTTTCAGAGCACAAAAGTTCGCTAATTCTGTAAGTATCATATTAAATTCAGTGGGAAAAACTTGCTTTACTGTCCTATAGAGGACTTGGCAAGGTATGCCTACATCCTTGGACTACCAATTTTACTTTTGAAGCATTTAACTGTTTCATTTGTTTTCGAAACTTTGTTTCATTTTTTTGTTAGTAGGATTTTCTTGCCCTTATTCTCTTACATGAGTACCAGGGTACAAGATTTCCTGCGCCCTTGATTTAATTTAATCATTTAATATCTTTCACTTAACGTTAATTGTTAAAGATCACACAGGATAGGTACCAGTTGCCACGTTGTCCTGTTCTGACATTTCATTATTGAACATTCGTGTACCTTTATTTGCTAATTTCACCATGTTTCGTCTCCAAACTTATATATATATATATATATATATATCTATATATATATATATATATATATATATATATATATATATATATGTCGTACCTAGTAGCCAGAACGCACTTCTCAGCCTACTATGCAATGCCCGATTTGCCTAATAAACCAAGTTTTCATGAATTAATTGTTTTACGACTACCTAACCTACCTAACCTAACCTAACCTAACTTTTTCAGCTACCTAACCTAACCTAAACCTATAAAGATAGGTTAGGTTAGGTTAGGTAGGGTTGGTTAGGTTCGGTCATATATCTACGTTAATTTTAACTCCAATAAAATTTTTTTTACCTCATACATAATGAAATGGGTAGCTTTATCATACCATAAGAAAAAAATTAGAGAAAATATATTAATTCATGAAAACTTGGCTTATTAGGCAAATCGGGCCTTGCATAGTAGGCTGAGAAGTGCGATCTGGCTACTAGGTACGACATATATTATATATATATTATATATATTATATATATATATATTATATATATATATATATATATATATATGTCGTATCTAGTAGCCAGAACGCACTTCTCGGCCTACTATGCAAGGCCCGATTGGTCTAATAAGCCAAGTTTTCATGAATTAATTGTTTTTCGACTACCTAACCTACCTAACCTAACCTAACCTAACTTTTTCGGCAACCTAACCTAACCTAACCTATAAAGATAGGTTAGGTAGGGTTGGTTAGGTTCGGTCATATATCTACGTTAATTTTAACTCCAATAAAAAAAAATGACTTCATACATAATGAAATGGGTAGCTTTATCATTTCATAATAAATGATGGCTACACATTGGTGTCTATCACTAAGATAGGATTGGATATAGTCCAGTGTATGGCCTCGGAAAATTATTTGCTTAGCTAAACTAACTAGAGGGTTCAGTGCCTGAACTGATTATGTGCCTCTGTAATCATTTACACCACCGCCCCTACTATCCCCTCTACTACACCTTACTTTGTTGCCAAGAGCATATAAGCAGCAGAATAGCAAATATTAACTAATCTACTTTCAAGTGTGGTCTAGAACACACTTGCGAGATACTGTACCGACTCTCAGTGCGCTCAACTCACACCATTGCTCGCCAAGGTTTCACGTGCATACTTCTGTATACTCGACTAAATATGCCACATATGATCGGGATTCCTCCCTTATGTTGACCAATCCACACACTAGAAAATGAAGGGACGACGACGTTCATTCGTCCTCCAGCACGGCGAATGGTTGGAAGTCCTTATGATATCTGTAGGCAGTCTTCTCAATGTCTTCTTACGACCCCTGTTCTTTATGGCACTTCAGGACGAATTTTTACTGCTGCTATTTTTAGTTTCTATTGAAAGCTTTCTACTCTGCGTATTTCAGCCTACTTGGCCTAATAAGCCAAGTTTTCATGAATTAATTGTTTTTCGACTACCTAACCTACCTAACCTAACCTAACCTAACTTTTTCGGCAACCTAACCTAACCTAACCTATAAAGATAGGTTAGGTAGGGTTGGTTAGGTTCGGTCATATATCTACGTTAATTTTAACTCCAATAAAAAAAACTGACTTCATACATAATGAAATGGGTAGCTTTATCATTTCATAATAAATGATGGCTACACATTGGTGTCTATCACTAAGATAGGATTGGATATAGTCCAGTGTATGGCCTCGGAAAATTATTTGCTTAGCTAAACTAACTAGAGGGTTCAGTGCCTGAACTGATTATGTGCCTATGTAATCATTTACACCACCGCCCCTACTATCCCCTCTACTACACCTTACTTTGTTGCCAAGAGCATATAAGCAGCAGAATAGCAAATATTAACTAATCTACTTTCAAGTGTGGTCTAGAACACACTTGCGAGATACTGTACCGACTCTCAGTGCGCTCAACTCACACCATTGCTCGCCAAGGTTTCACGTGCATACTTCTGTATACTCGACTAAATATGCCACATATGATCGGGATTCCTCCCTTATGTTGACCAATCCACACACTAGAAAATGAAGGGACGACGACGTTCATTCGTCCTCCAGCACGGCGAATGGTTGGAAGTCCTTATGATATCTGTAGGCAGTCTTCTCAAAGTCTTCTTACGACCCCTGTTCTTTATGGCACTTCAGGACGAATTTTTACTGCTGCTATTTTTAGTTTCTATTGAAAGCTTTCTACTCTGCGTATTTCAGCCTCAAATACCCGTTGCCTCCATCTCCCTCTTTCTCTCTCTTTCCTTCCCCCTCTCAAGCAACCATGAAATGTGACACTTCCCCCCCCCCCCAAACCTTGCCCGAAACGCTGTGCACATTAATAGGTTTAGGTATTGTATGCACTAGCTCTATCTATAAATCCAACATTATGTTTGTAACTCATCTATGTATGTAAATTTACCTGAATAAACATTTTGATTTGATTTTTTACCATCCCGAACAAAAAAGCCCAGTACCTGTCCCCCATACCTACTCAACTTTTAAATCACACATCAATACACAACACTCACTTGAGTGTTTAAGGTATTTTATATTGAGAGTATGCATGCCTCTGTTTTATGAAATCATATTGATGTGATTTGTCGTTGAGAATTGAATTTAATCAGAGGATTCAGTGGTATCCCAGGTGGCATTAATTTTCACAAAGTAGTTGCATGGTGGTCTACGGTTCTAGCTTGAGAGTCCCAAGTGAGGGGTTCGAATCCTCCACTTGGCTACCACTCTTTTTTTTCCAGTGATAGTTTCAGAGAGTTGAGAAAAACACAGCATGAGGAAAATATTTTAATATAATCCAGTTTTATTGTATTAAAAGACAAAAGTATATGCATATCAAATATTAGTTTAGTTTACTTATTATGCACAACATACCCATCCTGTGAGTGGCAGTGGAAATTTTTAGAGGCACATAATGGGCTTATGAATGAACAACAAAATTCATGTAGTTATAAGCATCTCTGTAACTAAGCAACATAATTTGTGTGGTCAATTCATGTAACCAAGCAACAGGACAATAGTAAGTAAGTTTATAGGGAAAAATTTAAAAATTGAAGAGCCTATTTTGTATCTATTTGTTAAACACAGAAATCACAATAGCGTGATACCTCAAATCTATGATTGAGGTCAGTTGAACTCCCGGATGGAATTCTTTTGTCATGTCGTAACACAGTCCATTAAGGCTTGTCTGGGATCCTCTCGGACATAGGTTCGAACCCTCATCATGGCCCTTGTGGATTTGTTCATTTGTATCTATTCATTTTGTAAATGCATGTCTTCATCTTCATCACTTTCTAAGAGCTCCAAAAAGGCTCATAGACCTCATTTGGCTGGTAGGAGCTAAATAAATGTTTGGCTTCAGTCAGCTTGTCAGCACACTACTCTTGACCCTGCTTGAGAAGAGCCATAAATCAACGTTTCTCTTCTTCTGACAGAATTGGGTTTTCAATGGTGTATGTGTTAGAATCCTGGAATATAATATTTAAAATATCTTAGTGTCAAATCACAGTCTCCGTGGTGTAGTGGTAAGACACTCGCCTGGCGTTCCGCGAGCGCTATGTCATGGGTTCGTATCCTGGCCGGGGAGGATTTACTGGGCGCAATTCCTTAACTGTAGCCTCTGTTTAACGCAACAGTAAAATGTGTACTTGGATGAAAAAACGATTCTTTGCGGCAGGGGATCGTATTCCAGGGACCATAGGATTAAGGACTTGCCCGAAACGCTACGCGTACTAGTGGCTGTACAAGAATGTAACAACTCTTGTATATATCTCAAAAAAAAAAAAAAAAAAAAAAAAAAATATATACTGTACCTATTTAGTTGTATATAACGCAAATATATAAAAGTAAAGATTAAGTAAAACAAAAGGATACAAATAATAATTAAAGCCATATTCTCCACATTAACACTCTTGAAAATGGAAGTGTTTTATAGTTGAAATCTGAAAGGTGATGGCAATATTACTTTTACTAATTGAACACATTTAAGTGAGTTGAGTGTTTTGAAGATCTAAATTGCAAAAAGTATTTTGAATTTCTTACCTTGCAGAGACATGAAGGGAAAGAATCACATTGTAATTCTTGAATATACTCGGATAGTTTGTCCCTTTTCTGTTTGTAGTACTGTAACCATGTTATCATTTCTTGAATGGTTAGTGATTCCTCCTCTCTACATCTCTTCTGGAGCTCAAACTTTTCCACTGCACTTCTTTTTTCAGTCAGGGACACTATAATGCAAAATGAAAATACAGTATGTGATTGACAAATTATAATAATGGGAATCATTTGTGAATTAAACATCACTAAAAATTGTATCTATAAAATTTACCTTTAGAAAACAAACTCAATTTAATGGTATTGCAGTCTTTCCATATATACAAGTACAATTAATACAAATAATATATAAATATTTGAAAATGCTGAGAAAACTAATGAATCATTAGATCTTGTGTAAATACCACTTGTGTTTTCATGAAGCAATAAATTGTGCCATGGAAGGATGCCAGTTAAAACATCTGCTTCAGACAAATCCGGATGGTTCTGATTGTAGATTTTTATGAGATCTCGTAGTTTTTTTTTCTCAACTTCATTTTTGTTTCTCAATACAGCTCTTATTTTAGATGAAACTGTAAAATTTCAGGTTGTTATCAAATATTTGATTTGCACCAATAGTGTTTTACATAGAAAAACTAATTTAACAACTGTGTACTGTATTAATGTTTAGGTTTCAGTGAACAAACAAAAAGCAATTAATGTCTACCTGCATAAGTGGTAATCTGATTTTTGCGATGCCTTATATTCTCTCCATATGCCTCGATAGTATGCTCAATGTTACTGGCAGAGGATCTGTTATTTAAGGATCTTGCAATGATCAGTAATTCTGATCTCCATTTCTCAATAACAGATTCTGGGACATTGAGCCTGTGAATCTCATTTGAAACTGCTGCAGCTGTCTCTGTGGCCTATTTAAAAATAAATGCCATCATATTTATTGTAAAATTTATGTTCAGAGTTACATAAAGTCTTTTGCACTCTCCTTAGTGCTTTGTCAAGGTCTGAGTATGTGTTTTTCAGATTCAGACCTTGACAAAGCACCAAGGAGTGTGTGAAAGACTTGGTGTAATTCTTTACATAAATTTCACAAATACACAAGTGGGTTTTTATCCAATTTTACTTTGTCTATGAGAAGAAATTACCATTAGTGTCTTATAATAAGATTAAAGATAAATAAAAACATGTATATACACTTGATTCATTGTATAGAACAATTGTATATTTTTGTATATTTATATATAATTCTATATTTTCATTGTATAGAACAATTCATATGTTAATACCTTTCTGAATCTGCCAACTAATGCCCGAGGTATTCCATTAATTTTTCTGTGATTCCAAAAGAGTGCCGCCTCTATCAGTTCTTCTGTACGCTCTGTGGAAATAAATTTAGTTATTCATTGACATCTTAATACTGTGTGTCCCAAAATACTGATTGGAAAGTAAAAGGATGATGATATTGATGCTGTCTTAAGTGGAATGAATTCATTGTTATTTCAGAGGAAACAAAGAGCTTAAAAATAGTGGTAGAGTAATAAGATTAAAAATATCAGGATGTGAAAGAAAGCATAAAAACAGGGACAACTTGATTTTCAAACAATGATTATACATGTATATGTTGGTTGCATATGAGTATAATGCTACTTTATATGAGCCAAAATGCCTTTCAGCAGTTTCCTATATTCTTATATTATTTTATAACATTATTTGTATATATATAACTGTCAAATATTACCATAGTACTGATTTGGTTGAAAGGTACAAAATTTAGAACTTGATTAAACAAAAATTAACACATACCAGCTTTAAGCATGTTCTTAGTGTTGTTGTTATATCTTGAAAGGTAGGAAAATACTTGCTCTGCCTCCTCCCCAGATGTCAGGCCACTTCCTTCTTGCCACCGCCCTCCATACAAAACCTTTGACATAATAGCATAATGTTTGTTAAAAACTACCTACTGTATTAACATCCTGCCCCCCACAAAAAAAATTGAAGTAAAACAATTTTATTTGGCAAGGGATTTAAGTGTGGCTATTAATATATGTGTAAACCAACCCATAAACAATTCTCTGTATGGTTATAAATACGTATGTGATATAAATACGTCTTCATAAGTGAAGATTATATTACATTACATAGTTCAAATAGGGACGTACCAGAATTCAATGATTTTGGTGTTTGTTCTGCAGCTGGTAAATATGTTTGAGTATATGTTGGTACACTAGTTGAGAAGTCAGAACTTTGAATGTGTGGAGGTGAAAGAGAAGCATGCAGAAGGGCTGTTTGGCAGAAAATCAACCTTTAAGTATTGGTTTTGCCTTGCGCCTTGCTGCCCCTATCTCCACCGAACACCGGTGTATTTGCGGCTATGCAAGGGCAGACCAATATGGCAGCCATGGCCTAATCTGTCATAAGACACAGGGAAAGATTGCCAGATATGAAGCAGTCAATGACATTATCAAAAAAAGTTTGGCTAGTTTGGTTCAGATGTAATACAAAGAGCAACGGTTTCAAGTTCAACAAACCAAAATGTAGGGCTGACAACAGGAAATTATTTTTGACCCAGAGGGTTATTAACACATGGAACTGCCTACCCACCAGAGCTGTAACTGCCAAAACTCTACTGAATTTCTAAATATACCCAAAAAAGATCATAAAGGCAAATGGGGGGAATTTCGACAAGCCGCGGGCTTCCTGTACTCTTCTAGGCTACTAGAGTTTGTGGCATTCAGGTAAATATCTGTTTTCAAAGGAGAAGTTGACTATAACCTTGGATTATCTATAAACAAATTTTGAATAATAAAACACCAAAAACTTAAATAATTTTAAGTCTGAGGCAAAATGAAATCTACACTAGCAATTAAACCTATCATTATACTGTGATATAGGAACACACAAACATGGGTCATGGAATAAATAACTAAATAAAAAATTACCATCTGATAAGTTTGAACGTTGTGTTTGATTGATTTCAATAATCCTGCAGTAATTTTCTCCTTTTCCTTTCTTGTTTGAAGGATTCAGATAATTTAGGTCCTCAACATTTAAACTTCGCTTCATATATTCAATTTTTTTCTGGAGAGCTGAGTTTATTTTCAAATATTCACGATGAAGGTTCTCTTTAGCTAAAATTGCTAGTGTCCGGAGACCTTCTGTTAAAAAATATACATTTTGAATAGGATACATTTTAACTGTAGCAAGAGAAGCTACATTAAATGTTTTGATGATATTGTAACTGTCTAGACCAATGATCAAAGTGATAGAAATTATAATGGGATGATGGATTTCAAGCCAATTATGCTGAGCATAGAAAAAAAATACTGTTGTTATTGTTAAAACAAAGACTTACTGTATTACACAAGGTTGTAAACTTTGATATTAATGTATTATAAAGACCATAATCAAATGATTTTATAAACAATACCACCATTATTGTCCGGAGTTATTCTTGGTACATCTGGTAAGTAAAGATAGTTTTCAGGAGCCAAGAACGAATCTGCCAACAAAATATTGGACGTTGTACATTCCAATTTGTTACAATACCCTAGTAATGCATACTAATACAAATTAAAAAATAAATAGGAAATAATAGCTAGGCTAACCTAACACAATGACATAACATAACACATCGTTATTTGTAATTTTGTCACAAGCTGATTAAATGATATTTTTTA
>NC_091177.1:24591953-24613689 GCF_040958095.1 Procambarus clarkii
TTCAAATGCCCACTTGGTGACTGTAAGCTCCAAAAAACCCAGTATATAGGCAAGACAACAACATCTCTTTCTAGGCGTTTAACGATGCATAAGCAACAGGGCTCCATTAAGGAACATATAATCTCTTCCCACAACCAACCCATCGCCAGAGAAATCCTAGTAAACAACACAGAAATCATCGATAGATACAGCGATAGCAGGCGGCTTGACGTTTGCGAGGCACTACACATCAAGAAGTCAACACCAGCAATCAACAGCGAATTATTGCACAACTATATTCTACCCACCTCAAGACTCCGCTCCAATATAGAAGCATCAAGAAATATGGACCAATAGGCTTTCTACAAACACTTCTATTCAATATCCATTGTTTCGTGTTCTGTCTTGTGTTGATGAAATTAATACCCTATTAATACTCTTGTTCTGTCTTGTGTTGATGAAATTAATACCTTATTAATACCACATTTTGTTCTGTCTTGTGTTAATGCCACATCACCCCTTCCACCTCACTCAAATGTAGATATAAAATCGGAGATACGTAAGTTCTATTCAGTTGTGTATTTGTGAACTAAAGTCTTTGAAAATGTAATAAGTTTTACGAAAAGCTCCCGTGTCGCGTCAGACTAGAAATAAAAATGAATTTTGGAGAATTGATTTTTGATTTACCTTCAACAGTGAAGCGTAATGTACGAAAGATTGAGAAAATTCGTGTTAGAATTATTAATCTTACTTTTTCGGTCATATTTAATAATATATGTCTACAGGAAAGACTGCTACCAAAATATACTAATATATATATATATATATATATATATATATATATATATATATATATATATAATATATTATATATATATATATATATATATATATATATATATATATATATATATATATATGTCGTACCTAGTAGACAGAACTCACTTCTCAGCCTACTATGCAAGGCCTGATTTGCCTAATAAGCCTAGTTTTCATGAATTAATGTTTTTTCGACAACCTAACCTACCTAACCTAACCTAACCTAACGTTTTCGGCTACCTAACCTAACCTAACCTATAAAGATAGGTTAGGTTAGGTTAGGTAGGGTTGGTTAGGTTCGGTCATATATCTACTTTAATTTTAACTCCAATAACAAAAAATTGACCTCATACATAATGAAATGGGTAGCTTTATCATTTCATAAGAAAAAAATTAGAGAAAATATATTAATTCAGTAAAACTTGGCTTATTAGGCAAATCGGGCCTCGCATAGTAGGCTGAGAAGTGAGTTCTGGCTACTAGGTACGACATATTATATATATATATATATATATATATATATAAATTTTATTAAATATGACCGAAAAAGTAAGATTAATAATTCTAACACGAATTTTCTCAATCTTTCGTACATTATGCTTCACTGTTGGAGGTAAATCAAAAATCACTTCTCCAAAATTCATTTTTATTTCTAGTCTGACGCGACACGGGCGCGTTTCGTAAAACTTATTACATTTTCAAAGACTTCACAAATACACAACTGATTAGAACTTGCGTTTCCCTGATTTTATATCTACATTTGAGTGAGGTGGGAAGGGTGATGTGGCATTACATTTGAGTAAGGTGGGAAGGATGATGTGGCATTAGAGGATATTAATAGGGTATTAAAAGTATCAACACAAGACAGAACACGAAACAATGGATATTGAATAGAAGTGTTTGTAGAAAGCCTATTGGTCCATATTTCTTGATGCTTCTATATTGGAGCGGAGTCTTGAGGTGGGTAGAATATAGTTGTGCAATAATTGGCTGTTGATTGCTGGTGTTGACTTCTTGATGTGTAGTGCCTCGCAAACGTCGAGCCGCCTGCTATCGCTGTATCTATCGATGATTTCTGTGTTGTTTACTAGGATTTCTCTGGTGATGGTTTGGTTATGGGAAGAGATTATATGTTCCTTAATGGAGCCCTGTTGTTTATGCATCGTTAAACGCCTAGAAAGAGATGTTGTTGTCTTGCCTATATACTGGGTTTTTTGGAGCTTACAGTCCCCAAGTGGGCATTTGAAGGCATAGACGACGTTAGTCTCTTTTAAAGCGTTCTGTTTCGTGTCTGGAGAGTTTCTCATGAGTAGGCTGGCCGTTTTTCTGGTTTTATAGTAAATCGTCAGTTGTATCCTCTGATTTTTGTCTGTAGGGATAACGTTTCTATTAACAATATCTTTCAGGACCCTTTCCTCTGTTTTATGAGCTGTGGAAAAGAAGTTCCTGTAAAATAGTCTAATAGGGGGTATAGGTGTTGTGTTAGTTGTCTCTTCGGAGGTTGCATGGCTTTTCACTTTCCTTCTTATGATGTCTTCGATGAAACCATTGGAGAAGCCGTTATTGACTAGAACCTGCCTTACCCTACAGAGTTCTTCGTCGACTTGCTTCCATTCTGAGCTGTGGCTGAGAGCACGGTCGACGTATGCGTTAACAACACTCCTCTTGTACCTGTCGGGGCAGTCGCTGTTGGCATTTAGGCACATTCCTATGTTTGTTTCCTTTGTGTAGACTGCAGTGTGGAAACCTCCGCCCTTTTCCATGACTGTTACATCTAGAAAAGGCAGCTTCCCATCCTTTTCCGTCTTGTAAGTGAAACGCAGCACGGAACTCTGCTCAAATGCCTCCTTCAGCTCCTGCAGATGTCTGACATCAGGTACCTGTGTAAAAATGTCGTCAACATACCTGCAGTATATGGCCGGTTTCAAGTTCATGTCGACTAAGACTTTTTGCTCGATGGTACCCATGTAGAAGTTTGCAAACAGGACACCTAGGGGAGAACCCATAGCGACCCCATCTACTTGCTTATACATGTGCCCATCCGGGCTCAAGAAGGGTGCCCCGACAGGTACAAGAGGAGTGCTGTTAACGCATACGTCGACCGTGCTCTCAGCCACAGCTCAGAATGGAAGCAAGTCGACGAAGAACTCTGTAGGGTACGGCAGGTTCTAGTCAATAACGGCTTCTCCAATGGTTTCATCGAAGACATCATAAGAAGGAAAGTGAAAAGCCATGCAACCTCCGAAGAGACAACTAACACAACACCTATACCCCCTATTAGACTATTTTACAGGAACTTCTTTTCCACAGCTCATAAAACAGAGGAAAGGGTCCTGAAAGATATTGTTAATAGAAACGTTATCCCTACAGACAAAAATCAGAGGATACAACTGACGATTTACTATAAAACCAGAAAAACGGCCAGCCTACTCATGAGAAACTCTCCAGACACGAAACAGAACGCTTTAAAAGAGACTAACGTCGTCTATGCCTTCAAATGCCCACTTGGGGACTGTAAGCTCCAAAAAACCCAGTATATAGGCAAGACAACAACATCTCTTTCTAGGCGTTTAACGATGCATAAACAACAGGGCTCCATTAAGGAACATATAATCTCTTCCCATAACCAAACCATCGCCAGAGAAATCCTAGTAAACAACACAGAAATCATCGATAGATACAGCGATAGCAGGCGGCTCGACGTTTGCGAGGCACTACACATCAAGAAGTCAACACCAGCAATCAACAGCCAATTATTGCACAACTATATTCTACCCACCTCAAGACTCCGCTCCAATATAGAAGCATCAAGAAATATGGACCAATAGGCTTTCTACAAACACTTCTATTCAATATCCATTGTTTCGTGTTCTGTCTTGTGTTGATACTTTTAATACCCTATTAATATCCTCTAATGCCACATCATCCTTCCCACCTTACTCAAATGTAATGCCACATCACCCTTCCCACCTCACTCAAATGTAGATATAAAATCAGGGAAACGCAAGTTCTAATCAGTTGTGTATTTGTGAAGTCTTTGAAAATGTAATAAGTTTTACGAAACGCGCCCGTGTCGCGTCAGACTAGAAATAAAAATGAATTTTGGAGAAGTGATTTTTGATTTACCTCCAACAGTGAAGCATAATGTACGAAAGATTGAGAAAATTCGTGTTAGAATTATTAATCTTACTTTTTTGGTCATATTTAATAAAATATGTCTACAGGAAAGACTGCTACCAAAATATACTAATATATATAATATATATATATATATATATATATATATATATATATATATATATATATATATAATATATATATATATATATATATATATTCTTTTTTTTATGGGAGTACCACCTGTAGCTGGAAGAAGGGGGAACCATAGCCTTGGAGGAAACCACGCATAACGCATTAGAGGGAACGTTTAGACCCCCTCCAGTACAGTTTCTGTGTGCTTTTCTCCTACCACCCCCTTCCTTTTGTATTTTTTGTGCTTTATTATGTATTTGATGGTTACAAGATATACATGGGTTGATACAAAAATAATAATACAAAAAGGTGCTTAAAGGTTATGGATCTCTTGAAAAACACAAAATGGGAAACATTGATGAATGTCACAGACGGGTTCGATCATTGTTGCAAGTCAAACACTTCTTCGAATTCCTCTGAAGTTGGACTAGTGCCCAAGACGCAACAGGCATTTCCCCTCTGAATCGCAACACTGGAACAAGAAAACTTTTTGCTCTCTGGTCTTTTGTAGCGCTGATCAATTTGTCCCCCAATTCCTTCAGGAACTTCAATGCACATTTTCCCCACGAACTGAGGGTCTCCGAGCCGATCGGAACAAAGCTGTAGCAGTATGCTAGACCTCTCTATTTAATAATTTTCTGCGATTCCCTGAAAAAAGCAGCACCACCGCTTTCACGTGTGCTGTAGAGGAGGTTGGTACTGGCCAGTGTGGCAGTGCACGTGTAGTCCCACACTACTTGCTTACCATCTTTCCCAGGTAGCAAGGTGACCCCATCTGGGTGATTCTGAGGGTCGTTAGGTCTGGATAAGTGTGGTTCTCTTTGTGCCGGGCAGCGGGCTGTGGCGAGGCTCCTCTTGATGGTCGTTATATATATATATATATATATATATATATATATATATATATATATATATATATATATATATATATATATATATATATATATATATACATATATATATATATATATATATATATATATATACATATATATATATATATATATATATATATATATATATATATATATATATATATATATATATATATATATATGTCGTACCTAGTAGCCAGAACTCACTTCTCAGCCTACTACGCAAGGCCCGATTTGCCTAATAAGCCAAGTTTTCATGAATTAATTGTTTTTCAGCTACCTAACCTACCTAACCTAACCTAACCTAACTTTTTCGGCTACCTAACCTAACCTAACCTATAAAGATTAGGTTAGGTTAGGTAGGGTTGGTTAGGTTCGGTCATATATCTACGTTAATTTTAACTCCAATAAAAAAAAATTGACCTCATACATAATGAAATAGGTAGCTTTATCATTTCATAAGAAAAAAATTAGAGAAAATATATTAATTCAGGAAAACTTGGCTTATTAGGCAAATCGGGCCTTGCATAGTAGGCTGAGAAGTGCGTTCTGGCTACTAGGTACGACATATATATACATATATATATATATATATATATATATATGTCGTACCTAGTAGCCAGAACGAACTTCTCAGCCTACTATGCAAGGCCCGATTTGCCTAATAAGCCAAGTTTTCATGAATTAATTGTTTTTCGACTACCTAACCTACCTAACCTAACCTAACCTAACTTTTTCGGCTACCTAACCTAACCTAACCTATAAAGATAGGTTAGGTTAGGTTAGGTAGGGTTGGTTAGGTTTGGTCATATATCTACGATAATTTTAACTCAAATAAAAAAAAATTGACCTCATACATAATGAAATGAGCAGCTTTATCATTTCATAAGAAAAAAAATTGAGAAAATATATTAATTCAGGAAAACTTGGCTTATTAGGCAAATCAGGCCTTGCATAGTAGGCTGAGAAGTGCGTTCTGGCTACTAGGTACGACATATATATATATATATATATATATATATATATATATATATATATATATATATATATATATATATATATATATATATATATATATATATATATATATATATATATATATAGTCGTACCTAGTAGCCAGAACGCACTTCTCAGCCTACTATGCAAGGCCTGATTTGCCTAATAAGCCAAGTTTTCCTGAATTAATATATTTTCTCAATTTTTTTTCTTATGAAATGATAAAGCTGCTCATTTCATTATGTATGAGGTCAATTTTTTTTTATTTGAGTTAAAATTATCGTAGATATATGACCAAACCTAACCAACCCTACCTAACCTAACCTAACCTATCTTTATAGGTTAGGTTAGGTTAGGTAGCCGAAAAAGTTAGGTTAGGTTAGGTTAGGTAGGTTAGGTAGTCGAAAAACAATTAATTCATGAAAACTTGGCTTATTAGGCAAATCGGGCCTTGCATAGTAGGCTGAGAAGTTCGTTCTGGCTACTAGGTACGACATATATATATATATATATATATATATATGTATATATATATGTCGTACCTAGTAGCCAGAACGCACTTCTCAGCCTACTATGCAAGGCCCGATTTGCCTAATAAGCCAAGTTTTCCTGAATTAATATATTTTCTCTAATTTTTTTCTTATGAAATGATAAAGCTACCTATTTCATTATGTATGAGGTCAATTTTTTTTATTGGAGTTAAAATTAACGTAGATATATGACCGAACCTAACCAACCCTACCTAACCTAACCTAACCTATCTTTATAGGTTAGGTTAGGTTAGGTAGCCGAAAAAGTTAGGTTAGGTTAGGTTAGGTAGGTTAGGTAGCTGAAAAACAATTAATTCATGAAAACTTGGCTTATTAGGCAAATCGGGCCTTGCGTAGTAGGCTGAGAAGTGAGTTCTGGCTACTAGGTACGACATATATATATATATATATATATATATATATATATATATATATATATATATATATATATATATATATGTATATATATATATTATATATATATATATATATGTATATATATATATATATATATATATATATATATATATATATATATATATATATATATATATATATATATATATATATATATATAACGACCATCAAGAGGAGCCTCGCCACAGCCCGCTGCCCGGCACAAAGAGAACCACACTTATCCAGACCTAACGACCCTCAGAATCACCCAGATGGGGTCACCTTGCTACCTGGGAAAGATGGTAAGCAAGTAGTGTGGGACTACACGTGCACTGCCACACTGGCCAGTACCAACCTCCTCTACAGCACACGTGAAAGCGGTGGTGCTGCTTTTTTCAGGGAATCGCAGAAAATTATTAAATAGAGAGGTCTAGCATACTGCTACAGCTTTGTTCCGATCGGCTCGGAGACCCTCAGTTCGTGGGGAAAATGTGCATTGAAGTTCCTGAAGGAATTGGGGGACAAATTGATCAGCGCTACAAAAGACCAGAGAGCAAAAAGTTTTCTTGTTCCAGTGTTGCGATTCAGAGGGAAATGCCTGTTGCGTCTTGGGCACTAGTCCAACTTCAGAGGAATTCGAAGAAGTGTTTGACTTGCAACAATGATCGAACCCGTCTGTGACATTCATCAATGTTTCCCATTTTTGTGTTTTTCAAGAGATCCATAACCTTTAAGCACCTTTTTGTATTATTATTTTTGTATCAACCCATGTATATCTTGTAACCATCAAATACATAATAAAGCACAAAAAATACAAAAGGAAGGGGGTGGTAGGAGAAAAGCACACAGAAACTGTACTGGAGGGGGTCTAAACGTTCCCTCTAATGCGTTATGCGTGGTTTCCTCCAAGGCTATGGTTCCCCCTTCTTCCAGCTACAGGTGGTACTCCCATAAAAAAAAGAATATATATATATATATATATATATATATATATATATATATATATATATATATATATATATATATATATATATATATATATATATATATATTAGTATATTTTGGTAGCAGTCTTTCCTGTAGACATATTTTATTAAATATGACCAAAAAAGTAAGATTAATAATTCTAACACGAATTTTCTCAATCTTTCGTACATTATGCTTCACTGTTGGAGGTAAATCAAAAATCACTTCTCCAAAATTCATTTTTATTTCTAGTCTGACGCGACACGGGCGCGTTTCGTAAAACTTATTACATTTTCAAAGACTTCACAAATACACAACTGATTAGAACTTGCGTTTCCCTGATTTTATATCTACATTTGAGTGAGGTGGGAAGGGTGATGTGGCATTACATTTGAGTAAGGTGGGAAGGATGATGTGGCATTAGAGGATATTAATAGGGTATTAAAAGTATCAACACAAGACAGAACACGAAACAATGGATATTGAATAGAAGTGTTTGTAGAAAGCCTATTGGTCCATATTTCTTGATGCTTCTATATTGGAGCGGAGTCTTGAGGTGGGTAGAATATAGTTGTGCAATAATTGGCTGTTGATTGCTGGTGTTGACTTCTTGATGTGTAGTGCCTCGCAAACGTCGAGCCGCCTGCTATCGCTGTATCTATCGATGATTTCTGTGTTGTTTACTAGGATTTCTCTGGCGATGGTTTGGTTATGGGAAGAGATTATATGTTCCTTAATGGAGCCCTGTTGTTTATGCATCGTTAAACGCCTAGAAAGAGATGTTGTTGTCTTGCCTATATACTGGGTTTTTTGGAGCTTACAGTCCCCAAGTGGGCATTTGAAGGCATAGACGACGTTAGTCTCTTTTAAAGCGTTCTGTTTCGTGTCTGGAGAGTTTCTCATGAGTAGGCTGGCCGTTTTTCTGGTTTTATAGTAAATCGTCAGTTGTATCCTCTGATTTTTGTCTGTAGGGATAACGTTTCTATTAACAATATCTTTCAGGACCCTTTCCTCTGTTTTATGAGCTGTGGAAAAGAAGTTCCTGTAAAATAGTCTAATAGGGGGTATAGGTGTTGTGTTAGTTGTCTCTTCGGAGGTTGCATGGCTTTTCACTTTCCTTCTTATGATGTCTTCGATGAAACCATTGGAGAAGCCGTTATTGACTAGAACCTGCCGTACCCTACAGAGTTCTTCGTCGACTTGCTTCCATTCTGAGCTGTGGCTGAGAGCACGGTCGACGTATGCGTTAACAGCACTCCTCTTGTACCTGTCGGGGCACCCTTCTTGAGCCCGGATGGGCACATGTATAAGCAAGTAGATGGGGTCGCTATGGGTTCTCCCCTAGGTGTCCTGTTTGCAAACTTCTACATGGGTACCATCGAGCAAAAAGTCTTAGTCGACATGAACTTGAAACCGGCCATATACTGCAGGTATGTTGACGACATTTTTACACAGGTACCTGATGTCAGACATCTGCAGGAGCTGAAGGAGGCATTTGAGCAGAGTTCCGTGCTGCGTTTCACTTACAAGACGGAAAAGGATGGGAAGCTGCCTTTTCTAGATGTAACAGTCATGGAAAAGGGCGGAGGTTTCCACACTGCAGTCTACACAAAGGAAACAAACATAGGAATGTGCCTAAATGCCAACAGCGACTGCCCCGACAGGTACAAGAGGAGTGTTGTTAACGCATACGTCGACCGTGCTCTCAGCCACAGCTCAGAATGGAAGCAAGTCGACGAAGAACTCTGTAGGGTAAGGCAGGTTCTAGTCAATAACGGCTTCTCCAATGGTTTCATCGAAGACATCATAAGAAGGAAAGTGAAAAGCCATGCAACCTCCGAAGAGACAACTAACACAACACCTATACCCCCTATTAGACTATTTTACAGGAACTTCTTTTCCACAGCTCATAAAACAGAGGAAAGGGTCCTGAAAGATATTGTTAATAGAAACGTTATCCCTACAGACAAAAATCAGAGGATACAACTGACGATTTACTATAAAACCAGAAAAACGGCCAGCCTACTCATGAGAAACTCTCCAGACACGAAACAGAACGCTTTAAAAGAGACTAACGTCGTCTATGCCTTCAAATGCCCACTTGGGGACTGTAAGCTCCAAAAAACCCAGTATATAGGCAAGACAACAACATCTCTTTCTAGGCGTTTAACGATGCATAAACAACAGGGCTCCATTAAGGAACATATAATCTCTTCCCATAACCAAACCATCACCAGAGAAATCCTAGTAAACAACACAGAAATCATCGATAGATACAGCGATAGCAGGCGGCTCGACGTTTGCGAGGCACTACACATCAAGAAGTCAACACCAGCAATCAACAGCCAATTATTGCACAACTATATTCTACCCACCTCAAGACTCCGCTCCAATATAGAAGCATCAAGAAATATGGACCAATAGGCTTTCTACAAACACTTCTATTCAATATCCATTGTTTCGTGTTCTGTCTTGTGTTGATACTTTTAATACCCTATTAATATCCTCTAATGCCACATCATCCTTCCCACCTTACTCAAATGTAATGCCACATCACCCTTCCCACCTCACTCAAATGTAGATATAAAATCAGGGAAACGCAAGTTCTAATCAGTTGTGTATTTGTGAAGTCTTTGAAAATGTAATAAGTTTTACGAAACGCGCCCGTGTCGCGTCAGACTAGAAATAAAAATGAATTTTGGAGAAGTGATTTTTGATTTACCTCCAACAGTGAAGCATAATGTACGAAAGATTGAGAAAATTCGTGTTAGAATTATTAATCTTACTTTTTCGGTCATATTTAATAAAATTTATATATATATATATATATATATATATATATATATGTCGTACCTAGTAGCCAGAACTCACTTCTCAGCCTACTATGCGAGGCCCGATTTGCCTAATAAGCCAAGTTTTACTGAATTAATATATTTTCTCTAATTTTTTTCTTATGAAATGATAAAGCTACCCATTTCATTATGTATGAGGTCAATTTTTTGTTATTGGAGTTAAAATTAAAGTAGATATATGACCGAACCTAACCAACCCTACCTAACCTAACCTAACCTATCTTTATAGGTTAGGTTAGGTTAGGTAGCCGAAAACGTTAGGTTAGGTTAGGTTAGGTAGGTTAGGTTGTCGAAAAAACATTAATTCATGAAAACTAGGCTTATTAGGCAAATCAGGCCTTGCATAGTAGGCTGAGAAGTGAGTTCTGTCTACTAGGTACGACATATATATATATATATATATATATATATATATATATAATATTATAATATATATATATATATATATATATATATATATATATATATATATATATATATATATATATATATATATTAGTATATTTTGGTAGCAGTCTTTCCTGTAGACATATATTATTAAATATGACCGAAAAAGTAAGATTAATAATTCTAACACGAATTTTCTCAATCTTTCGTACATTACGCTTCACTGTTGAAGGTAAATCAAAAATCAATTCTCCAAAATTCATTTTTATTTCTAGTCTGACGCGACACGGGAGCTTTTCGTAAAACTTATTACATTTTCAAAGACTTTAGTTCACAAATACACAACTGAATAGAACTTACGTATCTCCGATTTTATATCTACATTTGAGTGAGGTGGAAGGGGTGATGTGGCATTAACACAAGACAGAACAAAATGTGGTATTAATAAGGTATTAATTTCATCAACACAAGACAGAACAAGAGTATTAATAGGGTATTAATTTCATCAACACAAGACAGAACACGAAACAATGGATATTGAATAGAAGTGTTTGTAGAAAGCCTATTGGTCCATATTTCTTGATGCTTCTATATTGGAGCGGAGTCTTGAGGTGGGTAGAATATAGTTGTGCAATAATTCGCTGTTGATTGCTGGTGTTGACTTCTTGATGTGTAGTGCCTCGCAAACGTCAAGCCGCCTGCTATCGCTGTATCTATCGATGATTTCTGTGTTGTTTACTAGGATTTCTCTGGCGATGGGTTGGTTGTGGGAAGAGATTATATGTTCCTTAATGGAGCCCTGTTGCTTATGCATCGTTAAACGCCTAGAAAGAGATGTTGTTGTCTTGCCTATATACTGGGTTTTTTGGAGCTTACAGTCACCAAGTGGGCATTTGAAGGCATAGACGACGTTAGTCTCTTTTAAAGCGTTCTGTTTTGTGTCTGGAGAGTTTCTCATGAGTAGGCTGGCCGTTTTTCTGGTTTTATAGTAAATCGTCAGTTGTATCCTCTGATTTTTGTCTGTAGGGATAACGTTTCTATTAACAATATCTTTCAGGACCCTTTCCTCCATTTTATGAGCTGTGGAAAAGAAGTTTCTGTAAAATAGTCTAATAGGGGGTATAGGTGTTGTGTTAGTTGTCTCTTCAGAGGTTGCATGGCTTTTCACTTTCCTTCTTATGATGTCTTCGACGAAACCATTGGAGAAGCCGTTGTTGACTAGGACCTGCCTTACCCTACAGAGTTCTTCGTCGACTTGCTTCCATTCTGAGCTGTGGCTGAGAGCAGGGTCAACATATGCGTTAACAACACTCCTCTTGTACCTGTCTGGGCAGTCGCTGTTGGCATTTAAGCACATTCCTATGTTCGTTTCCTTAGTGTAGACTGCAGTGTGGAAACCTCCGCTCTTTTCCATGACTGTTACATCTAGAAAGGGCAGCTTCCCATCCTTTTCCATCTCGTAAGTGAAACGCAGCACGGAACTCTGCTCAAATGCCTCCTTCAGCTCCTGCAGATGTCTGACATCAGGTACCTGTGTAAAAATGTCGTCAACATACCTGCAGTATATGGCCGGTTTCAAGTTCATGTCGACTAAGACTTTTTGCTCGATGGTACCCATGTAGAAGTTTGCAAACAGGACACGTAGGGGAGAACCCATGGCGACCCCATCTACTTGCTTATACATGTGCCCATCCGGGCTCAAGAAGGGTGCCTCTTTAGTACAAGCTTGGAGTAGTTTCCTTGGAATATTTTCTGGTATGTCACGAGGAGTACAGGCTGGATCACGATACACTCTGTCGGCTATCATGCCGATTGTCTCGCCCACAGGTACGTTGGTGAATAGTGATTCTGCGTCCAACGAGGCTCTTATCCCTGTGGCCCGTGTGCCCCGCAATAAGTCAACAAATTCCTTTGGAGACTTCAGGCTGAAGGCGCAAGGGACATAAGGAGTCAAGACTCCGCTCCAATATAGAAGCATCAAGAAATATGGACCAATAGGCTTTCTACAATCACTTCCATTCAATACCCATTGTTTCGTGTTCTGTCTTGTGTTGATGAATTTAATACCCTATTAATACCACCTCACCCGATCCACCTCACTCAAATGTAGATATAAACAAATCTGAGATGTGTAAGTTCTATTCAGTTGTGTATGTGTAAACTAAAGTCTTTGAAAATGTAATAAGTTTTACGAAACACGCTCAAGTGTCGCGTCAGACTAGAAATAAAAATGAATTTTGGAGAATTGATTTTTGAATTACCACCAGCAGTGAAAAGAAATGTACGAAAGATTGAGAAAATTTGTGTTAGAATTATTAATCTTACTTTTTCGGTCATATTTAATAATACATATACATATATATATATATATATATATATATATATATATATATATATATATATATATATATATATATATATATATATATATATATATATATATATATATATATATATATATATATATATATATATATATATATATATATATATATATATGACAATGTCAGACCACGGAGGAAAAATGAAACAGGAAATTTCCTTAAGTACTTTCGTATATTAAATACATCTTCAGAAGGTCGACCTTCTGAAGATGTATTTAATATACGAAAGTACTTAAGGAAATTTCCTGTTTCATTTTTCCTCCGTGGTCTGACATTGTCACATTCTTAATCACGTGTTTATTTTCGTGATATACACACACACACACATATATATATATATATATATATATATATATATATATATATATATATATATATATATATATATATATATATATATATATATATATATATATATATATGTATATATATATATCATAGCTCATCAATATGATGAGCTCCTCAGGTCAATACTCAGGAAGGCGCTCAACCTAGATTTAGATGACAGTCAGTGGGACCAAGCAACACTACCAGTGAGATTTGGAGGGATAGGCATACGAAAGGCAACTGAGGTAGCACTTCCAGCATTCTTATCCTCATGTACAGCAGCCAACGAATTGGTAGGGCAGATCCTACCAGAGCGTATGAGAGAGACAGCGGGAACTCATGATCAAACGTTCATCGAAGCAGCCAGACAATGGGACACCATTGCACACCCTCAACCCCGACCACAAGTCCCAAAAGACCACAAGCAGGCCCACTGGGCTAGCCCCATAATGGAAAAGACTGTCACAGCAATGATTGACAACGCTGATGCTGAAAACAAAGCCTGGAGGGATAGGCATACGAAAGGCAACTGAGGTAGCACTTCCAGCATTCTTATCCTCATGTACAGCAGCCAACGAATTGGTAGGGCAGATCCTACCAGAGCGTATGAGAGTGACAGCGGGAACTCATGATCAAACGTTCATCGAAGCAGCCAGACAATGGGACACCATTGCACACCCTCAACCCCGACCACAAGTCCCAAAAGACCACAAGCAGGCCCACTGGGATAGCCCCATAATGGAAAAGACTGTCACAGCAATGATTGACAACGCTGATGCTGAAAACAAAGCCCGCCTCCTAGCGGTAACAGCACCCCACGCCGGGGATTTTTTATTTGCTGTGCCCAATGCAGCCCTGGGAACTCGCCTCAGTCATGACGCTCTCCGCATTGGAGTTGCCCTTCGCCTTGCCGCCCCCATCCTCACCGAACATAGGTGCATCTGCGGAACTGCGATGGCAGACCAATATGGTCGTCATGGTCTGGTATGTCGTAAATCACAGGGTAAAATTGCAAGACATGAAGAAGTCAACGACATCATCAAGAGGAGCCTCGCCACAGCCCGCTGCCCGGCACAAAGAGAACCACACTTATCCAGACCTAACGACCCTCAGAAGCGCCCTGATGGGGTCACCTTGCTACCTTGGAAGGATGGTAAGCAAGTGGTATGGGACTACACGTGCGCTGCCACACTGGCCAGTACCTACCTCCACTACAGCACACGTGAAAGCGGTGGTGCTGCTTCTTTCACGGAATTGCAGAAAATTATTAAATACAGAGGTCTAGCACACTGCTACAGCTTTGTTCCGATCGGCTCGGAGACCCTCGGTTCGTGGGGAAAATGTGCATTGAAGTTCCTGAAGGAATTGGGGGACAAATTGATCAGTGCTACAAAAGACCAGAGAGCAAAAAGTTTCTTGTTCCAGCGCCTCAGTGTTGCGATTCAGAGGGGAAATGCCTGTTGCGTCTTGGGCACTAGTCCAACTTCAGAGGAATTCGAAGAAGTGTTTGACTTGCAACAATGATCGAACCTGTCTGTGACATTCATCAATGTTTCCCATTGTTGTGTTCTTCAAGAGATCCATAACCTTTAAGCACCTTTTTGCATTATTATTTTTGTATCAACCCATGTATATCTTGTAACCATCAAATGCATAATAAAGCACAAAAAATATTCAAGGAAGGGGGTGGTAGGAGAAAAGCACACAGAAACTGTATTGGAGGGGATCTAAACATTCCCTCTAATGCGTTATGCGTGGTTTCCTCCGAGGCTATGGGTCCCCCTTCTTCCAGCTAGAGGTGGTACTCCCTTCCATAGTTGTATATATTATATGTATATATATATATATATATAATATATATATATATATATATATATATATATATATATATTATATATATATATATATATATGTATATATATATATATATATGTATATATATATATATGTATATATATATATATATATATATATATATATATATATATATATATATATATATATATATATATATATATATATATATATATATATATATATATATATGCGAACAAGCCTGAATGATCCCCAGGACTATATGCAACTGAAAACCCACACCCCAGAAGTGACTCGAACCCATAATGCCAGGAGCAACACAACTGGTATGTACAGAACGCCTTAATCCACTTGACCATCACGACAGGACAAAAGGAGGTGATAGTTGAAGCTATTTGGACCACCCTCCTGCCGGCACCCTGATGGTTATCTTGGGCATAGCATTTTATCAAATCACCTCATTCTTTGGGGCACACGTGAGGAACACAAATGCGAACTAGCCTGAATGGTCCCCATGACTATATGCAACTGAAAACTCACACCCCAAAAGTGACTCGAACCCATACTGCCAGGAGCAAGGCAACTGGTATGTACAGGACGCCTTAATCCACTTTACCATCACGACCGGACAAAATTTGTCCGGTCGTAATGAAAACTGGAAACCCAGTTTTCATCACAATGAAATATATATATATATATATATATATATATATATATATATATATATATATATATATATATATAATATATATATATATATATATAATATATATATATATATATATATAAATATATATATATATATATATATATATATATATATATATATATATATATAATATATATATATATATATATATATATATATATATATATTTCATCGTGATGAAAACTGGATTTTCAGTTTTCGTTACGACCGGACAAATTTTGTCCGGTTGTGTATTTATATATATATATATATATATATATATATTATATATATATATATATATATATATAATATATATATATATATATATATATATATATATATATGTCGTACCTAGTAGCCAGAATGCACTTCTCAGCCTACTATGCAAGGCCCGATTTGCCTAATAAGCCAAGTTTTCCAGAATTAATATAATTTCTCTATTTTTTTTCTTATGAAATGATAAAGCTACCTATTTCATTATGTATGAGGTCAAATTTTTTTATTGGAGTTAAAATTAACGTAGATATATGACCGAACCTAACCAACCCTACCTAACCTAACCTATAAAGATTGGTTAGGTTAGGTTTGGTAGCCGAAAAAGTTAGGTTAGGTAGTCGAAAAACAAATAATTCATGAAAACTTGGCTTATTAGGCAAATTGGGCCTTGCATAGTAGGCTGAGAAGTGCATTCTGGTTACTAGGTACGACATATATATATATATATATATATATATATATATATATATATATATATATATATATATATATATATATATATATATATATATATATATATATATACAACCCATCCTCCGAATAGATTTTTAATACTAAGTGTAATATACTTAATAAATATACTGTAAATACTATGTTTTAATATTAAGTGTAATAAGTACATTTTCATACTCACGTATTTAGTACATAATTGCACTTATCGGGCTGTTACAGTTACCGGCTGGCCTGCCTAGAATATTCTCCCCGAAACGATGAATTCGTTCTCTTTAATGTAACGGGTGTGCTGTTTTCTTTTCTTAATTTTTGTGGATACTCAGTCAATTTTGCTTATACTCGTATACTCAGCGCAAATTTTGCCTTTATAATTTAAGGTGTCATGAAAATTGGCTGCTTTTGAGGCAATTAAGCATAGCAGAAGCACAGTCACTGACATTCAAAGGAAAGAAGGGATGAGATAACTATTTAAATTACGATTTAAATCCTTCTAATTTTTGCTCGTTCGTCAATGAGAACTGATGCCAACGCACCGGCCAATAAACTGAATAATACTGGCCACTAAACAATAGATTGATTGATTGATGATTGATGAAGATTAAGCCACCCAAAAGGTGGCACAGCTATGAATAGCCCGTAAGTGGAGGCCCTCTCTGAGCCATTACCAGTATCAATAGATGAAACTGGAGATCTGTGGAGGTGCGATCGCACCCTGCCTGACGGGAGATGTCTCCCGTGACTAAACAATAAACTGAACCTATCATAAAGAAGAACGACGACCATTGACTGTCTAGTGCTCCAATAGAGTGTAACTGTAATTAACAATGCTCAAGTCCTCACTAACAGTCAAATATTAATCCATCAACCACGAAGCAGTGCGTCTCCCAACATCAACTCTAGTGCAGGGTCCCGTTGAAAAAAACTTTTCCGATATTACATAGGTTTACCAGGACAGACACTAACTATAGTAGCCTTGAAGAGGAAAGGAAATCAGCAGATTGTCGAAGGTTTGCCTTGATATTTTCCAGCTATACAGTACTTTAAAAGAAAAGTTAACAGATGTTTGACTTTTATCCTTCGGCTGGAAAGCTGTTTCACCAATATTTACCAACCCTCTGTGAGAATACTTATATGACACAAACTAGACATATCAGTAGGGAAGAGAACTAACAATTCTCCAAATAGTAGGACGTGATTCAGTTTTCATGGATATATTCATTTTCGGGTGTTCGACTTCAGTTTGGAAATATGAAAAGGCACAGTTTGGTGCATTCAGATGGTAAAGCTTTATGACATTAATTACAAATGGCATAAGAAAGAAGCAAATATTAGTTATATTTAGAACCTATAACAGAAAATAATTTAAGTTAAACAGTTGATATAAAAAACTGTATAAAATTAAAAGTTGTTAGTCTCATCGCAGTGAATGTAAACATGTGATCATGGGCGCATTCGTTCAACAACAATAACACACGTGATCCTAGATTTTGCGGTCATCGGGAGAACAAATCCTTCATGCAAACTGCACCTACTATCAAGAAGAAAAGATCCTAGATTCGGGCATGATATGTAAAGTTTTCTTGGTATTTATGTAAATAATTCCTTCATATGTAATATTTTACTAATTGAAAAGAATGCAAATGTTTCATTGCTATTTAGTTAAATAATTTTCAAAAACTAGTTACAGTATTAAATTTTGCTTGTAATGTGTAGGAAGAATATATTTTACTGCATATTGGTATACACATTCCAATACGTTTTTAGTATGTAGCATGTTGTTTTTATCAATTATGTTTTTTAAAATAAGCTTCCTAGAAGGTTGTAACAGATCCCATGAGCACAACACCAGAAACAAATACCTATTTGATATTCCAAGAGTACGACTTAGTCAAACTAGAAATGCTTTACAAATCAATGGACCTCGAATGTGGAATGACCTTCCCTTATTTAAAAACTAAGTACTACCTAATTAACTCAATGTAACCTACGTCACCCCCAAAATGTCAACCCATCTCTTCTATTTAAAACTATGCTGTTTGTTGACCAAATTGTATTTTGCTTTTTTTCTGCCATGTTTCACCCCCATCCCTTTTATTCCATTTTTTTCTTATTTTTTCTCAACACAATTTATACTTTAATCTCTATTAGTATTAAGTTTTAGTCTTAGTGTTTTTCCTGCCCGAAACGCTTTGCGTAATAGTGGCTTTAGGAATTGTATGTACTAGCTCTATCTATAAATCCATGAACTTTTGTATCTTACCTTGTATGTATGTACTTTTCCTGAATAAATAATTGTATTTGTATTTGTAATAGGTAGATGATACAGAAAGCAGTATAATGTCTGTCACAAATCCTTTTACTGCGGCAGCATTAAAACTACAAGTCAGTAGAATAAATATGCCTGGAAGATCGACCCCCCAGCCAACATACTAGCAGGTAAAAAATATCATTTAATCAGCTTGTGACAAAATTACAAATAACGATGTGTTATGTTATGTCATTGTGTTAGGTTAGCCTAGCTATTATTTCCTATTTATTTTTTAATTTGTATTAGTATGCATTACTAGGGTATTGTAACAAATTGGAATGTACAACGTCCAATATTTTGTTGGCAGATTCGTTCTTGGCTCCTGAAAACTATCTTTACTTACCAGATGTACCAAGAATAACTCCGGACAATAATGGTGGTATTGTTTATAAAATCATTTGATTATGGTCTTTATAATACATTAATATCAAAGTTTACAACCTTGTGTAATACAGTAAGTCTTTGTTTTAACAATAACAACAGTATTTTTTTTCTATGCTCAGCATAATTGGCTTGAAATCCATCATCCCATTATAATTTCTATCACTTTGATCATTGGTCTAGACAGTTACAATATCATCAAAACATTTAATGTAGCTTCTCTTGCTACAGTTAAAATGTATCCTATTCAAAATGTATATTTTTTTAACAGAAGGTCTCCGGACACTAGCAATTTTAGCTAAAGAGAACCTTCATCGTGAATATTTGAAAATAAACTCAGCTCTCCAGAAAAAAATTGAATATATGAAGCGAAGTTTAAATGTTGAGGACCTAAATTATCTGAATCCTTCAAACAAGAAAGGAAAAGGAGAAAATTACTGCAGGATTATTGAAATCAATCAAACACAACGTTCAAACTTATCAGATGGTAATTTTTTATTTAGTTATTTATTCCATGACCCATGTTTGTGTGTTCCTATATCACAGTATAATGATAGGTTTAATTGCTAGTGTAGATTTCATTTTGCCTCAGACTTAAAATTATTTAAGTTTTTGGTGTTTTATTATTCAAAATTTGTTTATAGATAATCCAAGGTTATAGTCAACTTCTCCTTTGAAAACAGATATTTACCTGAATGCCACAAACTCTAGTAGCCTAGAAGAGTACAGGAAGCCCGCGGCTTGTCGAAATTCCCCCCATTTGCCTTTATGATCTTTTTTGGGTATATTTAGAAATTCAGTAGAGTTTTGGCAGTTACAGCTCTGGTGGGTAGGCAGTTCCATGTGTTAATAACCCTCTGGGTCAAAAATAATTTCCTGTTGTCAGCCCTACATTTTGGTTTGTTGAACTTGAAACCGTTGCTCTTTGTATTACATCTGAACCAAACTAGCCAAACTTTTTTTGATAATGTCATTGACTGCTTCATATCTGGCAATCTTTCCCTGTGTCTTATGACAGATTAGGCCATGGCTGCCATATTGGTCTGCCCTTGCATAGCCGCAAATACACCGGTGTTCGGTGGAGATAGGGGCAGCAAGGCGCAAGGCAAAACCAATACTTAAAGGTTGATTTTCTGCCAAACAGCCCTTCTGCATGCTTCTCTTTCACCTCCACACATTCAAAGTTCTGACTTCTCAACTAGTGTACCAACATATACTCAAACATATTTACCAGCTGCAGAACAAACACCAAAATCATTGAATTCTGGTACGTCCCTATTTGAACTATGTAATGTAATATAATCTTCACTTATGAAGACGTATTTATATCACATACGTATTTATAACCATACAGAGAATTGTTTATGGGTTGGTTTACACATATATTAATAGCCACACTTAAATCCCTTGCCAAATAAAATTGTTTTACTTCAATTTTTTTTGTGGGGGCAGGATGTTAATACAGTAGGTAGTTTTTAACAAACATTATGCTATTATGTCAAAGGTTTTGTATGGAGGGCGGTGGCAAGAAGGAAGTGGCCTGACATCTGGGGAGGAGGCAGAGCAAGTATTTTCCTACCTTTCAAGATATAACAACAACACTAAGAACATGCTTAAAGCTGGTATGTGTTAATTTTTGTTTAATCAAGTTCTAAATTTTGTACCTTTCAACCAAATCAGTACTATGGTAATATTTGACAGTTATATATATACAAATAATGTTATAAAATAATATAAGAATATAGGAAACTGCTGAAAGGCATTTTGGCTCATATAAAGTAGCATTATACTCATATGCAACCAACATATACATGTATAATCATTGTTTGAAAATCAAGTTGTCCCTGTTTTTATGCTTTCTTTCACATCCTGATATTTTTAATCTTATTACTCTACCACTATTTTTAAGCTCTTTGTTTCCTCTGAAATAACAATGAATTCATTCCACTTAAGACAGCATCAATATCATCATCCTTTTACTTTCCAATCAGTATTTTGGGACACACAGTATTAAGATGTCAATGAATAACTAAATTTATTTCCACAGA
>NC_091177.1:24614189-24664189 GCF_040958095.1 Procambarus clarkii
CCGAGTAAATGCAAAGTAATGAAACTAGGCAGTGGAAACAAGAGGCACGCCGCACAGGATACAGAATAGGAGATGAAGTACTTAATGATACAGACAGAGAAAGATCTTGGAGTTGATATCACACCAAACCTGTCTCCTGAAGCCCACATAAAGAGAATAACGTCTGCGGCATATGCGAGGCTGGCTAACGTCAGAACGGCGTTCAGGAACGTGTGTAAGGAATCATTCAGAATCTTGTACACAACATATGTAAGACCAATCCTGGAGTATGCAGCCCCAGCATGGAGCCCGTACCTTGTCAAGCACAAGACGAAGCTGGAAAAAGTCCAAAGGTATGCTACTAGAATAGTCCCAGAACTAAGAGGCATGAGTTATGAGGAAAGGCTGCGGGAAATGCACCTTACGACACTGGAAGACAGAAGAGTAAGGGGGGACATGATCACTACCAAATAAATCCTCAGGGGAATTGACAGGGCAGACAAGGATAGACTATTCAACACCTTTGGAAAGCATTCAATGGGCACAGGTGGAAACTGAGTACCCAAATGAGCCACAAGGACGTTTGAAAGAACTTTTTCAGCGTCAGAGTAGGTAACAGGTGGAATGAACAAGGTAATGATATGGTGGAGGTTGACTCCATACACAGTTTTAAATGTAGATATGATAGAGCCCAGTAGGCTCAGGAATCTGTACATCGGTTCATTTACGGGTGAGAGGTGGGACCAAAAAGCCAAAGCTCAACCCCCGCAAGCACAAAAAGGTGAGTACAAATAGGTGAGTACACACACATGCACACCTCCCCTGTTCCTCCAGCCAATGCCCTCTCTAGTCCTCCCACCCAAGCTCTCCTTATTACCACACCCCCCCTCTCTCCCAGTCCCCCACCACCCCTGGCTCCCCTTCCCTCCTCATCCCCTGTCCTCCCGGCCCCCGCAAACCCAGTCTCCCTATAGTTCTCCAAACAATGCCCTCCCCCCCCCCCCATCTTCCACATACCCCTTCTGCTCCCCCATACCAATCCCAAGTTGACCCCCAGCCCTAGTCCCACTCAGCTTCTCCACCCCAGACCCTCCTAGCTTTCCCATTCCTCATCCTAGCTACTCACCCCACCTCTCCCAGGTTCTCCTTCCCAGACCCTCCCACCCCCGGACACCCCATGTCCCCCTACTCCAGTGGAATTAACAGAAACTGACGAAGGAAAGAAGAGTCAGTTTCAAGGTAATGTACGCAAACATAGACCGGATTACAAGTAAGGCAAGTGAACTTAGGGAAAGAGCACAAGAATGGAACCTAGATGTAGATGGACTCACAGAAGCAAAACTCTCAGGAATTATAAAGAATGTGGTGTTTCCCAGGACTACACTATAATAAGGAGTAAGAGGGAAGGAAGAGAAGTAGGAAGAGTGGCCCTACTGATAAGATAAGAATGGAGTTTCGAGGAGAGGTTATCCCAGGCTGTGAGGGGGATCAGAGCCTATATTGCCGGCACCATGACGATGGAAGGATCAAAAGTAGGTGAAGCAGTGATATATAATCCTCTGCCAAATGCCAAAAGACTAAGGCAAGAGTATGACAGAAACAACATGCAGTCAACACTATAATTGAGAGCGCAGCCACTGCTGCCAGTAGAAATATGTCCTATCTGCTCATCATGAGCGACTTTAATCACTGAAGGATAGACCGGGAAAACAAGAAACCACATGGAGGTGAGGAAACATGGAAAACTAAAGTTGCTGGATATGGCGACATGAAACTTTCTAAGTCGGCATGTTAGGGGTCCAACAAGAATGAGAGGCCACGAGATTAGACATACTCCTCACTCTGAATGACTCCAACATAAGGGAAATCGGTATCGAAGCCCCCATGAGAATGAACGATCATAATGTACTGATTAACTGTACTGATTTGATTCATTATAGTGTACTGATGTTTGAGTATCTGGTCGAAGAATGGTTAATGTACTCAAAGATGGGCCCAGAAAACAAAAGGCTGGTATTCCGAAAGAGAAACTATGAGGAGATAAGGAAATTCCTTATCTCCTCAGAGGAGATAAGGAATTCCTGATCTAGGAGATCTAGGAGATCTCAATTCCTTATCTAAAATGAGATAAGGAGCTCAGAAGAAAAAGGATCCAAGACATGTTGGACCTCATCACACAGAAGTGAGGAGGGGGCAGGCAGGTTCGTTGGACACCCACATCAGAGGAGTGAAGGAACAGGTAATGAAACTGAGGGTAGGGGTATACAAATTCATTATAAACGACAAGGTAGTGTGCGAGGAATTTAATAAGAAATTCCAGGAGGTCTTCACAGAAGAGCAAGGGGAAATCCCAGACATAAGAGAGGGAATACCTAACGAAACACCACTAGATGAGTTTGTGATTACCAGTGGGAAGATGAAGAAGCATCTGCTAGAGTTGGATGTGACAAAGGCTATAGGCCTTTCTTTTTATGAAATCTATCCATGGATACTAAAGGAAGGAGCAGAAGCACTGTGCCTACCACTCTCCATTGTGTATAACAAATCACTTGTAATGGGTGAATTGCCGAAAGTTTGGAAGACGGCTAATATAGTCCCGATATTCAAGAAGGGTGATAGACAGAAGGCACTGAACAATAGGCCAGTGTCACTAACTAGCATACCATGCAAGGTGTTGGAGAAGATTGTGCGAAAAAAGCTAGTGAAACATCTGGAGCAGAAGAACTTTGTATCGCAACACCATCATGAGTTCAGAGATGGCAAAAGAGGATTAATTGAATTATATGGCCAGGCAAGTAAGAGATCGGTGGGTTGATTGCATATTTTGGGATTGCCAGGAAAACCTTTGACACAGTACCACATAAGAGACTAGTGCACAAACTGGAGATGCAGGCAGTAGTGAAAGGGAAGGTACTCCACTTGATAAGGGAGTAACTAAGCAACAGAAGATAGCGAATCACTGTGCGGGGTGAGGTCTCGAAGTGGCGAGGCGTCACCAGTGGAGACTCTCAGGGATCAGTTCTTGAACCCATACTGTTCCTGATATATGTAAATGATCTCCCTGAGGGAACAGACTCGTTCCTCACAATGTTTGCTGATGATGCCAAAATTATGAGGAGGATTAAGACAGAGGAAGATAGTATGAGGCTACAAGAAGACCTAAATAAACTGAAGGAATGGTCCAACAAATCGCTACTAAAGTTCAACCCAAGTAAATGTAAGGTAATGAAACTGGGTGGAGGAAATACTAGTTCAGACTCTGGATATCGAAATGGAGATGAAGTCCTTCACGAAACGGACAAAGAGAAAGATCTAGGAGTTTATATCACACCAAACCTGTCTCCTGAAGCCCACATCAAAAGAATAAAATCGGCGACGTATGTAAGGCTGTCTAACATCATAACTGCCTTCAGAAACCTGTGTAAGGAATCCTTCAGAACCTTGTACACAACGTATGTAAGGCCAATCCTTCAGTATGCGGCCCCAGCATGGAGGCCAAACCTTGTCAAGCACAAGACGAAGCTGGAAAAAGTTTAGAGGTATGCCACCAGGCTAGTCCCAGAAATAAGAGGCATGAGTTACAAGGAAAAACTGAGTGAACTGCACCTCAAGTTGCTGGAAGACACAAGAGCTCGGGGAGACATGCTCACCATACACAAAATTCTCATGGGAATTTGACAGGGTAGACAAGGATGAATTATTTAACATGGGTGGTACATGCATAAGTGGCCACAGGTGGAAGTCGAGTACCCAAATAAACCACAGAGATATTAGAAAAAACTTTTTTAGTGTCAGAGTAGTTAGTAGATGGAATGCAATAGGAAGTGATGTGGTGGAGGCTAGCTCCATACACAGTTTTAAATGTAGATATGATAGAGCTCGAGAAGCTCAGGAATCAGTACACTAGTAGATTGGCAGTTGAAAACTAAAAACACAGCTCCAGGTGAGGACAAAACCACTTCCAACATGCTGGCCATGCTAGGAGAAAAGTGTGAAGAAGTCATCTTGAATCTCATCAACAGGGTTTGGGTGACAAGAACTCGACCACTCTCTTGGATTAGTGCAATTATAGTTCACTTTCCAAAACCTAATGTCCTAGGAATTCCAAGACCCATCTCATTAACAAGCTGTCTGGCCAAACTTAGGAAAGAATGGCTCTTAATCTAATTGACTGGAAACCCAATCCACTGCATCAAAATATGTTTGCTCACAGAGAAAATGTTGTAACCACAAAATGCCCTACCTCCCTCCTGGAAAAAAATCAATGACAATCCAGGACGCCTTATTTTTCTAGACCTAGAAAAAGCGTTCGAAGTAGCAAATGCTCCAGCTACACTGTGCTGCTTGGTAGATAAGGAAATCAAAGCTCTTGCCTTTGCAGATCTCTGTGTAATAACAACAATAATAATATAACCAATGAGAAAATCCACTAAGGCTGATAGGTGGCACGAACCTACTGCCAAGATATTGCCAGACTCATTCTCTACCGCTGGTCCAGTGGTAGAGTACACAGCTGGCAATGCTGCGGCCGCTGGTTCGCGCCTCCTCACAACCTTAGTGGATTTTCTCAATAATACATATCATATCAGTGTTATTTCTGTGTGAATACAGTCAATATTAATGAAACTGCTAACTTTATCATACTTTTTATTAATATTTAAACTTACAAGATGAATGGAAATCTATATCAATATGATGGAGGTGCACATAATCATTAAAAGACTAAATGAAACAATGAAATCCGTATTAGCCAACAGGAGGTCGCTCCTATTTATATACACTAACATTCATTTATATATGCCCTAGCTTCCATAAAAGGCATCCAGCCATTACAAAGATATGAAGTAACCTGGTAATTTGTTTGTTAAATCTACAACCTATTACGAAACAAATATTTTCCAAGGTTTTCTTAAATCTAACATTATCCAGTTTATATCCACTGTTTTGTGTTCTATATTGCGTCAATGTATTTTCAACATTTACATTAGAATTGTTCCTAATTCTAGAAGTAACTTTAATTCCAATGATTTGCAATTTCAGGATCATCAGAAATACTAAATCTCTGGTAATTAACCGGGAAATCATCTTATTTCCTTCCAACTAGGTACACTATTGTGCTACCTCCTGAAAATAACTGGGGATTCCCGTTGGAGAACGGTACATGGATTGGCCTACTTGGCATAGTAAGCAGAGAGGTAAGGTCAAGAATTTGCCAATGTGACTTACAAAAGTCCTGGGGATCATTCAGGCTTGTTTGCAATTTGTGTTCCTCACGTATACCCCAAAGAATGAGGTGATTTGATAAAATACCATGCACAAGATTACCAACCGAGTGCCGGTGGGGGGATGGAAATATCCTTGGCAACCATCCTCTTTTGTCCGGTCGTGTTGGTCGAGCGGTTAAGGAATCCTGTGCGCCAGAAGAGTGCTGGCGTACACTGTTGGTAAAACAGTGTTGGTAAACAGTGATTCTACGTCCAACGAGGCTCTTATTCCTGTGGCCCGTGTTCCCGCAGTAAGTCAACAAATTCCTTTGGAGACTTCAGGCTGAAAGCACAAGGTACATAAGGAGTCAGCAAGCCATTAAGTTGGTTTGCCAGTCTATACGTGGGTGTGGGTAACTGGCTGATAATTGGTTGAAGTGGGTTTCCAGGCTTGTGTGTCTTGACATTTCCATACGCATACCCAGGTTTGTATTCCCCAATAATATTTGGTAGGTGGAGTCCAGATTTCTTGGCGTTCACAGTTTCGATCAATCCGGACTCCACCTGCCAAAGATCATTTATGGCTTTGATGACTGAGGCACCTAAGGTTTTGGCCCTCCCTACAGGGATGGCTACACATGTGTTGCCAAACAGTAGGAGGTTGTGCCATGCTTGGGTCCTTCCAAGAGAGTCATTGACCTTTCTCAGGAGGGCGGATAACTTGGCTGCTGCTTGGGGGCAGGCCGCTTTGGGTATGTGTTGTAAGGTTCTGGCCGATGTCGTTTTGATAGCTTTAAATAAATTATCTGTGGAAATGAAGGTCTGGGAGGTATTTTGACTGACTGACGGTGTGGGCTGTTAATTGGTGTTCTCCCTGGGAGTTCACCCAGAACCCAAACATCTAGTTCGGTTGTAGTAATGATTGCACACATCACCGTCCCTCGACTGTATACAGCATACCTTATCACACGTCTGACATCTGCCTTGTCTATCCCTGTTTGATGGCTCATCTTGGCTTGAAGAGACCTGGCTGTCCGTTGAGAGCTGCGATATGGGTGGGCGCTGGGCGGCAGGGTCAAATAAGGGTGGAGGCTAGAGAGATGGTCAGCTGACCATGGCACTCAGATGAGTGGAATTACATATAAACCCCTTATACAATGGGTGGGTATTCACGTACTACACAATGTGTTGGATATCTGGGACTTTAACTCAAATACAAGAATATTTAATTAAGAGAATTTAATATACTCGAAGGACCACCCACTTTTGAGAAAAGAGGGAAAAAAATAAAGGGTTTATAAGACTGACACTATTGAATCGGTGCCTATGTGTGTTAGATTATTTAACAATCATTTAAAGAGAATGAATGAACTGTAACAATAATTAATTGAGAGTTAAATGCCTCAAATATCAACATTGGGGGATATTACTAGAAATTCCTATATATCTAGGAACTAGTGTGGTTCGTCATCAGTTCATTAATGAGGTTAGTAAAGTTATAGAATCTTGAGCTGAATGTAGATTCTAAAGGATTATGAAATATTAAATGATCAATCCTAAGAAATAATAAATGCAAACTTATTGAGTACTGAGCAGTAAATTATTGATTTATATTATTCCTCTTGACCATTATACGCATGGAAACACATATTAAAATTAATATTGGTATTAGTTAAATGTTCTACGAAACGTGATTTGTGTCTTAGCTGTGAGACGACTTCACTAAACCCTTCACTTCACTGGAAGCCGGTCGGCCGAGCGGACAGCACACTGGACTTGTGATCCTGTGGTCCCGGGTTCGATCCCGGGCGCCGGCGAGAAACAATGAGCAGAGTTTCTTTCACCCTATGCCCCTGTTACCTAGCAGTAAAATAGGTACCTGGGTGTTAGTCAGCTGTCAAGGGCTGCTTCCTGGGGGGTGGAGGCCTGGTTGAGGACTGGGCCGCGGGGACACTAAAGCCCCGAAATAATCTCAAGATAACCCGTTTCACTACTCGTAGTCGTGATCTCAACGTCTAAATAAAGAAGAAACACCAGTGATGAACGTCGTAGGTGAAGGAAGAAATGATTGGTTCGTCCTTGTCTGCACGCTGTACCCAGCCACGCGTTGCTGTGGCTCAGCAAAGCATGTGCGTTGGTAAGCCACAGCAACCTTCCCCTGTCTCGCAGTCTTCCCCATCATTCCCCACCTCCCTGTCCCCTCATCCTCCCAACCATTTATCACTCCCCTCGTACCCTCATCCTCCCAACCTTTCCCCACTTCCCCGTCCCCTCGTCCTCCTAACCATTCCCCCCCCCCCATCACTTTTGTCCTCCCCACCATCCCCCACTGCCCCATCCTCTCGTCTTTCAAACCATTCCCCACTCCAATGTCCCATCGTCTTTGCCGCCATTTCCCACTCTCTCGACCCCTCGTCCTCCCTACCATTCCGCCCTACCCCGTCCCCTCGTCCTCCCCACCATCCTCCACTCCCCTGTCCCCTTGTCCTCCCCACAATTCTCCATTCCCCTGTCCCCTCGTCCCCACCATCCCCAAATTCCCTATCCCGTCCTTCTCCCCACCATTACCCCTCCCCTGTCCTCTCATCCTTCCCACCATCCCCCACTCCCATCCCAATTGTACTTCCCAGTGTTCCCCACTTCCTGGTCCAATGCATTCCCACATGATTATAAATGTTTAAATTTTGCCCCGAGGGGCGAGTTTATTGGGCAGCTCCACTCATCTTGTGAGTGGACATACTGCTATAGCAGCATGTACAACACTCCCCAATAGGAAGAAAACCCGCTGGGTTGTTCATCATGTCACTTGTACCCAGACACAGCTGGGACTTGCTTAACTGTCTCAAGTGAACAGCTCCTCAAACAAGAAGATTAACATCTATCAACCCTTAAAAGCTTACGTGTTCTTGCGGGTGCAAAATGGGGGAATCTTTTACGAACAGTATCAATATTTGAAAAATAGTGTTTTCCTAACTCAAACAATGTGGGGTTTATTATTCTACACATAGTTCTGATTTCTCTCAGGTGTTCACATTCCCACATGATCTGATGTTCCCATCAGAAAATTAGGAACATCAATTGATCTGATGTTCTTATCACTGAAATATAAGAAAAACAGTTAAAAAACGAAATAAAAAAATAAAAACATAAAAAATATACTACACTCACGAAATGAACGGTATGGTAAACAACACAGCTCAATTCCAACACAAATCACACAAAATAACTAAATCAAAATGAAAATAAATAAAAGTCTATGAAGATTAAATTTATCAGTGCAATCAGAAACATTGAGATGAAATTGTAACATTTTTAGCATAGCATGTGTGTTGCTCTTACATGCAACAGATGGCGCTGTTTGTCAAGAAAAAGCATAGTTTTACCTACCACAGGTGTGGCATCTATACTTATACTTACGAAATAAAAGTTATGGTAAACAACACAGTTCAATACCAACACAATGTCAAACAAAATAATTAAAAAAACAAAATCGAAGTCAATGAAAATTAAATTTATCAATGCAATCGGAAACATTGAAATGGAATTCGTGACATATTTAGTAGAGCGTGAATGTTGCTGTTATGTGCAACAGATAGTGCTGTTTTTAAAAACACATGTTTTTACCTGTCACAGAGACGGCATCTATATATTAAGTATATAAAAAGACGCGCCTATTCGAATGCAACGTCGTGTCAAAATTTCAAAGCAATCGGAGAAGAACTTTCGGAGATTACAGCATGTGTTGCTCTTACGTCCAACAGATGGCACTGTTTTTCAAAAAAGCATGTTTTTCCTGTCACAGGTGAGGCATGTATATTGTAGATATGTAAAAAGACGCGCCTATTCGAATGCAACGTTGTGTCAAAATTACAAAGCAATCGGTAAAGAGGTTTCGAAGATTTCCCTCACATGAAAAACACAGTTTTTCAGAAAAAGCATGCTTTTTTTTATCGTCACAGACGTGACATCTATATAGTATGTATATAAAAATCGGGCCGGATGCGAATGGAACATTGTGTGAAAATTTCAAAGCAATCGGTGAAGAACTTTCGGAGATTAGCGATTTTGAACAAACGAACATTTCCATTTTTATTCATATACATTCGCTGAAATTGGATAATAAAGTTGAATGAAACTAACATTGTATTTGTGGTCTGCGTACATCCTAACGACAGGCTACCCACATAAATATACAATAGTGATGCATCAAACTAAAATGTATACTTAACGTAGGCGTGTTGGAACACTAAAGCATGCCGGTATCATGTCTGACAATCCCTGACGTTCACTGCTGTGGACAAGTAATTGTGGGACGTGACTATCTTTGTAGATGCGTAATTGAACAGTTGCTAGCACTGTATGACCACGTGATCTTGTTGCAATGGCAGCCATATGTAGAGGCACGTGTGCACCTCGCGGAGCCCTATGCTTGAAAAACACCTCCTTCCTGCCCCCACGCCAGATCACGCAGAGACGCTCATTGCGATTCCGGACTCAAATCAATTCGGTTTACTCTCAATTATTTGGAGAATTGAAGAAGTACAATTTAAACTATCAGTGGTAAGTGCCATGGCCAGCTGACCATCCCTCCAGCCTCCACCCGTCATCCACTCTCCTGCAAATCGCCCGCCCATGTTGTAGTTCTCAACAGACCGCCAGGCTTCTCCAAGCCAAGATGATCTATCAAGCAGAGGTAGACAAGGCAGATGTTAGACGAGTGACAAGGTATGCTGTACGGTCGAGTGGCGGTCATGTGCTCAGTCACTACTACAACCGAACCAGGTGCTTGGGTTCTCTGTGCCCTCCGAGGGAGAACACCAATCAACAGCCCACACCGTATGCCAGGCAAAAATATCTCCCAGAGCATTATTCTTACAGATAATTTATTAGAAGCTATCAAAACGACATCGGCCAGAACCTTACACACATCCAAAGCAGCTCGCCCCGATACAGCAACCAAATTATCCGCCCTCCTGAGAAAGGTCAACGACTCTCTTGGAACGACCCGAGCATGGCACCACCTCCTACTGTTTGGCAGCATTTGTATAGGAGGAACGCAAGGAACGACCCTGCAAGGAGGAACAAAATCATTGCCAACCAGGTGCGCCTTCCCACTTGCGCGAGAAACACCCACGCCAGAAAGAGCAACAGTGTCGTATCCAAGACATTAAAACTAACAGCATCTGTCACCAAGAAAATAGAGGAAGGAGACACTGTAGGCACAATAAGTCATTAATCCCTCAACTGTGCAACGCGCCTGCAGGCCCTCAACGGGGGAGTGCAAAGCGCCTCCGGGTATTTATATTTTTATCATTCCATTCAAAACTCCTGCGGCTACATGGGGTTCACATCAGCTTCCTCAGGGCTCTTGTAAACAGACGCCATCTTTAAAAAAAAAAATAGTGGGCCACATTTCCTGGTGTGAGAGCCTCAGTACTGTGTGAACAAACAAGGCTGGCAAACGCAGAATGAGCTCACAGCACTGCTGTTCAGCATTGTGACCCCAGCATCGCCTAATAATGTTGATATATATATATATATATATATATATATATATATATATATATATATATATATATATATATATATATATATATATATATATATATACATATATATATATACATATATATATATATATATATGTATATATATATATATATATATATATATATATATATATAAATATATATATATATATATATATATATATATATATATATATATATATATATATATATATATATATTAGTATATTTTGGTAGCAGTTGTGGGAACCGACCTGTGAGATTTATATTTATTTAATTTATATGAATATATATTTACATAAATTTATATACTTCGATAGCAATTTGTATAATAATAAGTGGACTGTATTTCTGCAATAATCTCATAATCTCACAAATCGATCCTCTACACATTAGGGGGGGTTTATTAGTTTATATATATGCAGCCAATCAAACTACAGGAATAGACTACATACATTGAAAAGGTTCCTTATCTTATAGTACAGCAGGTTAGTCCACCAGGTATAACTAGGGTGTAGACACCAAATTATCCTCTTTGAGGTAGCTTCCATCACCCAGTAACTGGTGCACAAAATCTTGCTTCCTCGTCTTGACCTGTCAAAAGGGCGCTAACTGTGAAGCCAGATACCTATATATGACAAGCTGTATCAGAGAAAATACTGTACATGGAACATTGAAGACCTGGCTTAATTACCTTTAGTTTGAGGCTTCCACGTGCTCTAACCGGGCCACCCTATATAATGACATTAATGGCCATAAATGAAAGATACTGGGTTTCGGAAAGAACACTTAACTTGATTTGTTGACAGCGTGTTGAAAATGGTGCACCCTTGGTTTCCATAACACTACGTCCAAGTAAAATTAACAGGAGCCGCATTTGCTCCCGTGAGCCTCTGGTCTAGTATCAACAACAATGGCTGCCCTCCTTCCTCCACTGACGCCTGGCTTACATTGTCCAGATTTCAGAAAGTGATAGAAGGGTCACATTTACTCTACTTTAATATTGATAATTAAGTTAATTTATATAAGATGTTTTTATGATGGTAAAGTCCAAAGACTAATGTATTTAAGAATAATTCCCACCATAATAGGTGGTGAATTATAATAGTGTGTGGTGATGATATCCCGTTTTCTATAGACGGTAATTCCACTACAAGTTACGTTTTCTATGGGTTAACTTGTTTATACAATACAGCTATTATCTGTATGATTATTAAATGGTGTCGGATTTTCCGACATAATTCCCCAGGGGCTGCTCACGGGTCGAAGTCCTCTTTAGAACAGACGAACACCGATACTCCTCCTTCGAATTATAGTTAGTAATCACACATTTGTGCGTCTGTTCGTACAGGACGGATGTCCCGTACTAGAGTTGCAGGGGTTAGAAGTGTAATGCGATTTCATTTCCCTGTCAACTCTTGAAAGGCTAATAAGAACATAAGAACATAAGAACAAAGGTAACTGCAGAAGGCCTATTGGCCCATACGAGGCAGCTCCTATTCTATAACCACCCAATCCCACTCATATACTTGTCCAACCCGTGCTTGAAACAATCGAGGGACCCCACCTCCACAATGTTACGCGGCAATTGGTTCCACAAATCAACAACCCTGTTACTGAACCAGTATTTACCCAAGTCTTTCCTAAATCTAAACTTATCCAATTTATATCCATTGTTTCGTGTTCTGTCCTGTGTTGATACTTTTAATACCCTATTAATATCCCCCCGGTTATGTCCATTCATCCACTTGTAAACCTCTATCATGTCACCCCTAACTCTTCGCCTTTCCAGTGAATGCAACTTAAGCTTTGTTAATCTTTCTTCATATGAAAGATTTCTAATTTGGGGAATTAACTTAGTCATCCTACGCTGGACACGTTCAAGTGAATTTATATCCATTCTATAATATGGCGACCAAAACTGAACTGCATAATCTAAATGGGGCCTAACTAGAGCAAGATATAGCTTGAGAACCACACCAGGTGTCTTGTTACTAACGCTGCGATTAATAAATCCAAGTGTCCGATTTGCCTTATTACGAACATTTATGCATTGATCCTTTTGTTTTAAATTCTTACTAATCATAACTCCCAGATCCCTTTCGCAATCCGACTTCGCAATCACAACACCATCTAGCTCGTATCTTGTAACTCTATCATCATTACCTAACCTCAGAACTTTACATTTATCAGCATTAAACTGCATCTGCCAATCCTTTGACCATTTCAAAACCCTATCTAGATCAACTTGAAGTGATAGTGAGTCCTCCTCCGAATTAATTTCCCTACCGATTTTCGTATCATCGGCAAATTTGCAAATGTTGCTACTCAAACCTGAATCTAAATCATTTATATATATTATAAACAACAGAGGTCCCAGGACAGAGCCTTGAGGCACTCCACTTACAACATTTTCCCACTCTGACTTGATTCCATTTATACTAACTCTCTGTTTCCTTTGGTATAGCCATGCCCTAATCCAGCTTAATATAGCACCCCCAATACCATGAGACTCTATTTTTTTAATCAGTCTTTCATGTGGCACTGTATCAAAAGCTTTGCTAAAGTCAAGGTATACAACATCGCAATCCTTACCACTATCAACTGCCTCAACAATGCTAGAATAAAAAGATAACAAATTTGTTAAACATGAACGGCCATTTATAAAACCATGTTGCGACTCAATTATTAATTTATGTTTTTCAAGATGAAGACGAATTTTATTTGCTATTATAGATTCGAGTAACTTTCCCACAATAGACGTTAGGCTAATTGGTCGATAGTTAGACGCAAGTGATCTATCTCCTTTCTTAAAAACTGGTATCACATTAGCAACTTTCCAAAACTCTGGCACTCTGCCTGACTCTATTGATTTATTAAATATGGTTGACAGTGGGTCACAAAGCTCCTCTTTGCATTCTTTAAGCACCCTAGCAAACACTTCATCCGGCCCTGGGGATTTGTTTGGTTTGAGTTTTACTATTTGTTTAAGAACATCCTCCCTGGTAACTGCTAAACTCGTCAACCTGTCCTCGTCCCCACCCACATAGACTTGTTCGGCTGAAGGCATATTGTTAAGTTCCTCTTTAGTAAATACAGATACAAAATATTTATTAAAAATACTACTCATCTCTTCATCACTATCTGTTATTTGACCTGTCTCAGTTTTTAATGGACCTATCCTTTCCCTAGTCTTAGTACGATATAACTGAAAAAACCCTTTAGGATTTGTCTTTGCTTGCCCTGCTATGCGAACTTCATAGTTTCTTTTTGCTTTCCTTATCTCTTTTTTAACATTTCTAACCAGTTGTACGAATTCCTGTTCTAAAGTGACCTCCCCATTTTTAATCCTTTTGTACCAAGCTCTCTTTTTACCTATAAGGTTCTTCAAATTCTTTGTTATCCACTGTGGGTCATTAGTATACGATCTATTCAATTTGTATGGTATACTACGTTCCTGTGCTTTGTTTAGAATATTCTTAAATAAGTTATATATTGAATCCACATCGAAATCCCCATTTAAGTCACCTATCGCTGGGTTCATGTCTCGCTCCAAGACCGGCCCACACCCCATACCCAAGCCTTTCCAATCAATTTGACCCAAAAAATTTCTTAGGCTATTAAAATCAGCTTTTCGAAAATCTGGCACTTTAACAGAATTTTCTCCTACTGGTCTATTCCATTCTATGCTAAATCTGATTTCTTTGTGATCACTGCTCCCTAGCTCACTCCCTATTTCGATGTCATTAATTTGCGTTTCCCTGTTAGTTAACACTAAATCTAAAATATTATTTTCCCGTGTTGGTTCCTTAATGTGTTGCGTAAGAAAGCAATCGTCAATTAATTCTAGAAAATCTTCTGCTTCACTATTCCCTGTTTTGTTCAACCAGTTTATTCCGCTAAAATTAAAGTCACCCATGACATAAATACTGTTAGATCTAGATGCTCTAGATATTTCATCCCATAGATGCTTTGCTTCCATTCTGTCTAAATTTGGTGGCCTATATATTACTCCTATTATAATATTATTAGCTTTTTCGTTTAATTTAATCCAAATAGTTTCTGTGTGTGGCTCTGTTTTGATTCCCTCTTTGAGACTACATTTCAAATTGTCCCTAACATATATGGCTACTCCACCTCCTCGTCTAATATATCTATCTGTGTGAAATAGTTTAAATCCATATATTTGATATTCAGCTAATAGTTCTCTATTTTCTACATTCATCCACGTTTCGGTAAGTACAATAATATCTATTTTTTCTGTGCAGACAAGAGCATTTAATTCGTTAATTTTATTTCTTAGACTTCTACTGTTAGTGTAATATACCCTAAGTGAATTGTTATTTTGCGGACCTTCTCTTTCCCTGATCGTTTTGCCAATTCCTTTCTCCCACAAACACATACTTTTATTACCTCCTTCCTCCAAATCAATTCCCATACCTCTATCTACTAACAGTTTAAACCCAAACAAACACCTCTAACCACTTCTTCTAGCGAGTTCGCAACAGCAACAACCCCAGCTCTCGATAGATGCACCCCATCACGAGCATACATTTCATTTCTTCCATAGAAGTGTTCCCAGTTGTCTATGAAAGATATTGCATTTGATTTGCAATATCTTTCCAGCCGGCAATTGACACCAAGTGCCCTCGATATCCATTCATTTCCCACTCCCTTTCTTGGAAGAATGCCACATATGATCGGGATTCCTCCCTTTCTCCTAACTAACTCTATGGCTGTTTTATACCTCTGAATCAGTTCCTCACTCCTGACTCGACCAACATCATTTCCTCCCACGCTAATGCAAATAATGGGATTGTTCCCATTACCAGCCATAATATCATTCATGTTGTTTATAATATCACCAATGCCAGCTCCGGGATAGCAAACCCTTAACCTGTTCCCCCTATCTCTAGCACAAAACGTTCTATCCAAATACCTTATCTGGGAATCTCCCACAACTAATGTTTGCTTAGGTACTTCCTTTACTTTCTGAGGGGCCTGCGCTTCCTTTCTCTTCGTTGCTTTCCCTTTTGCGCGATACACAGTCTCTCCACAGCACTCGTCCTCCAAAACGTCAAATGAATTTGAAGTTGCTATGGCGTTTGAAGGCGGCTTTATCAAAGTCTTCTTAAGGCCCCTGTCTTTCGCAACTCTCCAAGACGAGGTCCCTTTACTGCTGGTCTCCTCCTTCGTTACTTCTCGTTGTTTTTTAAGCTGACGCACCTCCTCCCGCAGAGAGTCCAACTCTGTCCTCAGGGCTCCCACTAGAGTCACCAGGTCCTTAACTACAACTTCCATATTGCTATGATAATATAACAACACTCAGGAGCTCCGGTTAACACAACCTCTCACTGTGACTTCACCTGACCGACTGACATTGATTCAAGCCTTATTACATATTATTTAACTAATATTCAAGCCTTATTACATATTATTTGACTAATATTCAAGCCTTATTACATATTATTTAACCCAGAAGACTGGATGTGATCAAGTACTACAGTCAAGTATGATTCAGGGACTGCAGTGAGATCAGTGACATTAGATATAACTTGAAGTTTCTTCAGGTAACTGGTCACTGATATATAAACACTGAGGCCCATGGAATACATCTTGATTAAATAATAAATGTATCAAATCAGTCATCAGATTTATTGGGGTTTAATTTAGTTAATTGATTCAGAAGATTGAATAGCTCATCATTAAAGTAAAGTATGGTTCTGAGACTGCAGTGGGTTCAGTGACATTGGTCGCAGTGACTTGTAGCTGCTTTAGGCTACTGTTCACTGATTTGCCACTGAGGCCTCATGAACTCATCTTCAGCTTTAAATGATGATACTAACATCAATTTCTGTTGGTATAGTCAGCTGTAATCTCCTTAGTATAATGCTACTGGAGAAATATAATCAGCTGACAAATTTAGATTTCTACTGGTATTGTTTATCTGCAGGCATAGGTCTCCTCAGGCTTGATACTGGACCTGAGAGTAATTTACCTCCTGCAGAGTTTAACATGGTTATACCCTGATATTTAGTAGGGCTACCGATGAATCGATGACAATAGTCTGTCCCTACAAGGAGACCGAAGTCGGTGAGGTGATCAGACTTAATATTATCTGCCAATTTTATTCCTCTATTTCTCGGGAATTTGGCTGTTGCTCTCAGACCTTGAACTTGTAGGTCTACTGGTATTGTGTCCACCACAATGGCTTGTACTCGACAGACGTACCTGCCTAAGCGTACTGATGGTTGTACCACCTGGTAGACTTGAGATCCTGCATCTGTTACAAACCCTGAGATGTTGAATGACATCTGGGCTACAGGCCTTAATTGTAGTTCATCTGCCAACTTTTTAGTGATATATGTTCTCTGGGATCCTTGGTCAAACAACCCACGGGTATGGACCTTGGCCCTCTTATTCAGGATGGTAATTTGGGCAGTAGGCAAAGTCGTATTACCTTTAGACTTTGCCGATTGGACACTCTTTGTTTGTTGCACCTTGCAGTACTGTACTGTGGTGGGAATGCTATCTTCCACCTTGGGTCTTGAATACGTTAATTTCGTATATTTACACAGTGCTGCATGGTGCCTACCTCTTCTACACCTGTTGCAGGTGTTGAATTGGGTATCACAATAGTCTATGTTGTGTGACTTGAGACACCTTGAACATCTCCCTAATTCCTGGAGTCGCTCCATACGAGTGTCTCTGGTTGGATAATTAGCACAACGGTATGTTGAATGTTTCTTTTTGCAGAACATACATGTCCCCCAGCCTACTGCACGTTTGGAAGTTACCGGTTTGGGTGAACTAGTAACAGTAGGCTTGGAGGTTGCTGCTGCATTGTCAGATTTTCTGCAACTTGATGTTAGAGTAATTGACTGATGTTTATTTGGGGAAGTTGTTTTACCCTTTAATTGACTATTTTCTATTACTGAAGGCTTGCAAGAGGCTTTAACTTCCTCATTTGCACGTCGTTTGTTTATGATGGAATGTAAACCTTCAGTGATGTCCTGTACGGTCAGGATGGTGTTATGTTGATGTGCATATAATTCATCTAGTATATCGCTGGACAATTTTCGTTGAAGGACTACTTTGGTCATCCATTCACTAGTAGTTATATCAACCTTAAGACTGAATGTTCTTAGTAGTGACTCAAACTCCATGCTGAAGGATTGTAATGAGTCAGCAGTCTGATCAGGTTGAGGTAAATCCAGCAATTGTAGTACTAGATGTATGACAGTTTTCTCATTGCCAGCATTATTCCTAGGAAGCTGGACTGGGAAATTAGTGCTGTCGCTATTTTCATATACATTTTCTACTACTGGTTCAGCTTCACCTCTAGCTTGGAGGCATGTTAACTTAGTAGCCTCAGGTATTGGGTTTTCAGAAACCACAGAGACTGTGGATAAATTGTCTGAGAACTGCTTAATTTCTGGTGGTATAATATTGGGTGAAGCTGTAGTGGGTGAAGCTTTACTGGGTGAAGCTTTATCCTTGTTGATTAAAGGATCTAATCTGGCTTGACATTTATTCTCAAAAAGATCCAGATCATCCATAACATTATCTACTTTATTTGATGTACTTGCTATTTGTTCTGATTCAATTATCCTGTGTAAATGTTCCAACCTGCCTTGAGTTTCTTCTTCATATTGTGCTAGGTCAGACAGGAATGGTTCCACATCTTCAACTACTATGTCGTCGTCGTCGTGGACCTGATTTTGGTAAGATTTCCTATTTGCTTTCAATATATGCAATTGGGTTTGAATCTGCAACAGTGGTATTTTCAACCGATGATAATTAATTACAGGCTCATATAACAACTGTTCATATTGGTCGAGATCTCTTGTCAGTTGACGTTTGCTTGATATTAAAGCACGCTTTGCTTTCTGTGGATTAGTCATGGTGACTTGTTAATTGGGCACCACTGGCTCATAAATTGTGAGCAAGTACTAATGGTAGCCTAGGGTAAAATTTCTGCACTCCCTAGGCTGTAATCCTACCTCTGCTAGAGGTTAGCACTTAAAATTAATACACATTATATATATACAATCATACACACTAATGATTTGAGTGATAAACCAGTGTCACTGGAAGTACCTTTAGGTTAGCTCTTCTATATCACCCTAGGATGGTAGAGACACTAATTAATCACTCAAAGGTGTAATGATCATAAGTAAATTATTATATATACACAACTCAACTCGAGTTGATAAAAATTACACCCAAAATAGGGTCTGGACCATTCATTAATGGTGTTAGGTTGATCAATATAGTACAACTGACTATGGTAATAATGGGACTAGGATGAACGATAATAGTTCAACTAGTCAATGGTAATATCCTACCCTGTTGTGGGTTGGCAATTAGTAAATATTATACTGTGATCACTAGTGCAATATATATTAAATAATTCTCTATTTTGGAGAAATAATATACACAATTATTGATAATAGCCTCTTAATTAGCCTCTATGAAACTTCTAATATTATCAAGAAGTATTAAATATTATTAGTGACCTCGCGAAATAAAGTCCACAAAATTCGTAGATAATCTCTCGCGAAATGTAACACCACGAAATCCGTGAACAATATCGCGAAGACAGTCACTAATTTGGCTGGCTTCTATATTAGCGCTGTCATTTCACAAAATAACACGCCACCAAATATCTGTGGGTGTGCATGAAACCGCTGACGAAGCTGAACTGAACTGAGCGGGGCTCGTGAACTCTCACGAGTCAACGCCGCCGTCATTGACTGCTGGCTTTGTTTAAATCACACTGCACTAGTTTATTTAATGAATCCACTGGTTAACTGGTTCATCCGGTACTAAGATGACCAAATGTGGGTTCATAGGACCAAATATTCCGGTTCCGAAGGTCCAAATAATGTGGGAACCGACCTGTGAGATTTATATTTATTTAATTTATATGAATATATATTTACATAAATTTATATACTTCGATAGCAATTTGTATAATAATAAGTGGACTGTATTTCTGCAATAATCTCACAAATCGATCCTCTACACATTAGGGGGGGGTTATTAGTTTATATATATGCAGCCAATCAAACTACAGGAATAGACTACATACATTGAAAAGGTTCCTTATCTTATAGTACAGCAGGTTAGTCCACCAGGTATAACTAGGGTGTAGACACCAAATTATCCTCTTTGAGGTAGCTTCCATCACCCAGTAACTGGTGCACAAAATCTTGCTTCCTCGTCTTGACCTGTCAAAAGGGCGCTAACTGTGAAGCCAGATACCTATATATGACAAGCTGTATCAGAGAAAATACTGTACATGGAACATTGAAGACCTGGCTTAATTACCTTTAGTTTGAGGCTTCCACGTGCTCTAACCGGGCCACCCTATATAATGACATTAATGGCTATAAATGAAAGATACTGGGTTTCGGAAAGAACACTTAACTTGATTTGTTGACAGCGTGTTGAAAATGGTACACCCTTGGTTTCCATAACACTACGTCCAAGTAAAATTAACAGGAGCCGCATTTGCTCCCGTGAGCCTCTGGTCTAGTATCAACAACAATGGCTGCCCTCCTTCCTCCACTGACGCCTGGCTTACATTGTCCAGATTTCAGAAAGTGATAGAAGGGTCACATTTACTCTACTTTAATATTGATAATTAAGTTAATTTATATAAGATGTTTTTATGATGGTAAAGTCCAAAGACTAATGTATTTAAGAATAATTCCCACCATAATAGGTGGTGAATTATAATAGTGTGTGGTGATGATATCCCGTTTTCTATAGACGGTAATTCCACTACAAGTTACGTTTTCTATGGGTTAACTTGTTTATACAATACAGCTATTATCTGTATGATTATTAAATGGTGTCGGATTTTCCGACAGGAGTCTTTCCTGAAGACATATATTATTAAATATGACCGAAAAAGTAAGATTAATAATTCTAACACGAATTTTCTCTATCTTTCTTACGTTTCTTTTCACTGTTGATGGTAATTCAAAGATCAATTCTCCAAAATTCATTTTTATTTCTAGTCTGACGCGACACTTGAGCGCGTTTCGTAAAACTTATTACATTTTTAAAGACTTTAGTTTACAAACACACAACTGAAACTGCATAGAGCTTACACATCTTCGATTTTATATCTACATTTGGGTGAGGTAGATGAGTTGAAACAATCTTTCAACAATGGGTATTGAATGGGTATTAAATTCAAACACAAGACAGAACACGAAACCCCCTCTGAAGAAACAACTAACACAACACCTATACCCCCTATTAGACTATTTTACAGGAACTTCTTTTCCACAGCTCATAAAACGGAGGAAAAGGTCCTGAAAGGTATTGTTAATAGAAACGTTATCCCTACAGACAAAAAACAGAAGATACAACTGACGATTTACTATAACCAGTAAAAACGGATTTACCAGAAAAACGGCCAGCCTACTCATGAGAAACTCTCCAGACACAAAGCAGAACGCTTTAAAAGAGACCAACGTCGTCTATGCCTTCAAATGCCCTCTTGGGGACTGTAAGCTCCAAAAAACCCAGTATATAGGCAAGACAACAACATCTCTTTCTAGGCGTTTAACGATGCATATGCAACAGGGCTCCATTAAGGAACATATAATCTCTTCCCACAACCAAACCATCGCCAGAGAAATCCTAGTAAACAACACAGAAATCATCGATAGATACAGCGATAGCAGACGGCTTGACGTTTGCGAGGCACTACACATTAAGAGGTCAACACCAGCAATCAACAGCCAATTAATGCACAACTATATTCTACCCACCTCAAGACTCCGCTCCAATATAGAAGCATCAAGAAATATGGACCAATAGGCTTTCTACAATCACTTTCATTCAATACCCATTGTTTCGTGTTCTGTCTTGTGTTGATGAAATTAATACCCTATTAATGCCACCTCACCCCATCCACCTCACTCAAATGTAGATATAAACAAATCGGAGATGTGTAAGTTCTATTCAGTTGTGTAACACAAATGTGAACAAGCCTGAATGGTCCCCAGGACAATATGCAACTGAAAACTCACACCCCAGAAGTGACTCGAAATGTCCGGTCGTGATGGTCAAGTGGATTAAGGCGTCTTGTACATACCAGTTGCATTGCTCCTGGGAGTATGGGTTCGAGTCAATTCAGGGGTGTGAGTTTTCAGTTGCATATTGTCCTGGGGACCATTCAGGCTTGTTTGCATTTGTGTTCCTCACGTGTGCCCCAAAGAATGAGGTGATTTGGTAAAATGCTATGCCCAACATTACTATCCGAGTGCCGGCGGTGGGGTGGTTCAAATAGCCTCGGCTATCACCTCATTATGTCCGGTCGTGATGGTCAAGTGGATTAAGGCGTCTTGTACATACCAGTTGCGTTGCTCCTGGGAGTATGGGTTCGAGTCACTTCTGGGGTGTGAGTTTTCAGTTGCATATTTTCCTGGGGACCATTCAGGCTTGTTCGCATTTGTGTTCCTCACGTGTGCCCCAAAGAATGAGGTGATTTGGTAAAATGCTATGCCCAATATTACTATCCGAGTGCCGGCGGTGGGGTGGTTCAAATAGCCTCGGCTATCACCTCATTATGTCCGGTCGTGATGGTCAAGTGGATTAAGGCGTCTTGTACATACCAGTTGCGTTGCTCCTGGGAGTATGGGTTCGAGTCACTTCTGGGGTGTGAGTTTTCAGTTGCATATTGTCCTGGGGACCATTCAGGCTTGTTCGCATATATATATATATATATATATATATATATATTATATATATATATATATATATATATATATATATATATATTAGTATATTTTGGTAGCAGTCTTTCCTGTAGACATATATTATTAAATATGACCGAAAAAGTAAGATTAGTAATTCTAACACGAATTTTCTCTATCTTTCGTACATTTCTTTTCACTGTTGGTGGTAATTCAAAAATCAATTCTCCAAAATTCATTTATATATATATATATATATATATATATATATATATATATATATATATATATATATATATATATATATATATATACACACTAGCTGTTCCTGCCACGCGTTGCTGTGGCACAGTCTGGTTAGATGGAAAAGAAAGAAAAGAGAAAGTGCACGTTTCTTAAATGTTTAATTTAACAATGCTTGTGGGTATACAATACTTTTTGTTGTTCCATTGTGTGAAATATAGAGATTGTCTGGTTTGCGACTCTAGAACACACAACATATAATTGTTCATGTGAGAAGCAATACGCGTCTAGATATAAACCGCACAATTCTAAAGATTGGCCCTGAGCTTTGTTGATGGTGATTGCAAACGGCAATCGAATTGGAAATCACAATCAGTTAAATTGAAATGGCATATCTGTTGGAATCATAGGAATGAGAGGAATGAGGACATCTTCACCTTTGAAAAGTCCTGTCAAGATTGCTGCTTATACGACGTTGCTAATTAATTTTTTATTGCAAGCCGTGTACCGTTGCAAAGCTTTGTCTGGTTAATATCTCGCAACATGATAATTGACACGCCGCTTTTTAATAATTGCAGTACATGTGGTGGTATCCCTGGCAGATCAAGTGAAGGCAAAAATTCTGTTGGATCATTAACCGCTTCATCTGCTTCCAGAATAATGTCGACGGTCTTGCGTTTGACTTCCTCGCTTTGAATGTTTGAATGAATAATATTGTTAAGTTCGTAGACGTCTTTGTTCTTGGCCGCAAGAATAGCTCGTTCACTCAGCCTCTCGTGATTCTTATAATTGGTTTGAATATTGGAAAATACTTTTAAAACCAATTCTTCTTTTGACGTCACTAAATTGCAGAAGTAATGAGGCAATGAAATTCGTCCTGAGGTCAGATTTACCGGCACGTTTCCGTTCCCAGTTTCCAGAAATTGATGTGAGAATATCTCAGCTGATGGATTGTTTTTCAGCTGGACACGCACATTTGAAGTTAATTTTAACGTCTTTACGCTATGCCACAAAGTACAGCATTTCAGACAAGCATTTATTTCGTCCGCTGGTGTCGATCGAGGAATTACAGGGAATGTTTGCCTGAAATCTCCGACAAGCAATATTAATGCATTCCCAAATGGTTTGACGTTTCCACGCAACTCTTGCAATGATCTATCAAGAGCCTCGGGTGATATTTGCAGTCCATTGTGCATTCATCCCAAACAATAAGTTTGTAATTATGCAATACCTTTCCCATGCCAGATGCTTTGGAAATATTGCACGTGGGAGTCTGAATGAATTGCATGTTCAATTCAATTTCAAAGCCAAATGAGCAGTTCTTCCACCTGAAAGCAATATCGCAGTTATTCCGGACGACGAAAGAGCTAACACTATGTCATTTTGGAATCGAATTGCTGCCAGAATCTATCTAATTAGGAAAGTTTTACCAGTTCCGACATATATATATGGCGTACCTAGTAGCCAGAACGCACTTCTCAGCCTACTATGCAAGGCCCGATTTGCCTAATAAGCCAAGTTTTCTTGAATTAATATATTTTCTCTATTTTTTTCTTATGAAATGATAAAGCTACCCATTTCATTATGTATGAGGTCAATTTTTTTTTATTGGAGTTAAAATTAACGTAGATATATGACCGAACCTAACCAACCCTACCTAACCTAACCTAACCTATCTTTATAGGTTAGGTTAGGTTAGGTAGCCGAAAACGTTAGGTTAGGTTAGGTTAGGTAGGTTAGGTAGTCGAAAAAAAATTAATTCATGAAAACTTGGCTTATTAGGCAAATCGGGCCTTGCATAGTAGGCTAAAAAGTGCGTTCTGGCTACTAGGTACGACATATATATATATATATATATATATATATATATATATATATATATATATATATATATATATATATATATATATATATATATATATATATATATATATATATATATATATATATATGTTGTACCTAGTAGCCAGAACGGACTTCTCGGAGTACTATGCAAGGCCCGATTTGCCTAATAGGCCGAGAGATTTTCTTTATTTTCAATAATTCTTTCCAATTATTTTATTTAAATTATTATTATTATAATATATTAGGAACATACATTACTGACTTAATTGTATTAGTCTAGGTTAATTAAGATAGGTTAGGTTAGGTTAGGTAGGGTTGGTTAGGTTCGGTAATATATCTACGTTAGTTTTAACTCAAGTTTAAACAAATTAACTCATACATAATGAAACGGATAGCTTTATCATTTCATAAGAACAAAATATTGATAATTATATAAATTCGGGAAAACTTGGCTTATTCGGCAAATCGGTCTTTGCATAGTAGGCCGAGTACGACGTTCAACATATAATATATATATATATATATAATATATATATATTATATATATATATAATATTATTATATATATATATATATATACATATATATATATATATAATATATATATATATATATATATATATATATATATTATATATATATATATATATATATGCGGAAAATCCACAGAGAAATATGAAATGAGGTGAACGTTTCGGCTTTGTTAAAGCCTTTGTCAACACCAGACTGACTAAGGAGAAGGGAGAAGGGGGAGGATATATAGGCCGACACCTGACCAACCCATCCCTAGGGTTGGTCAGGTGTAATTAACCAAAAACAGGTATAGCTTAGCTTAGAATGGTCAAAGAGGAATAAGCGGTCAGAGAATAAGGATGAAAGATTAAAGAAAAGCCTCATGAACACACAATATATGAATATACAATTATAATGAGACATTGTAAGCCTCTCTATCAGAGTTGTTTCTTAAACTGTTGCGCAATATTATAACTTAAAAATGGATCAAGTTTGTACATTCCAGTACTAACATTAAGAAGATTTGGACACTGACTGATTAGAGCAGACTCAATCAAATTCCGTTCCACGAAATCCCCACAATTGGTAATGCTTTTTGCCCCATTCCAGTTAATATTGTGATCGCATAAACTCGTATGTAGATACAATGCATTAGACGTTTGGGCAGTTCTAATACTATAAGCATGTTGTGACAACCGCAATTGTAAGGACTTTCCTGTTTGTCCAAGGTACACAGAATCACAATCATTGCAGGGAATCGAATACACACAACCTGCTGTATCAGGGGAGTTTTTTATTAAATTGGATTTGATCGTACTATTAGTGAACACCAAATTTATATTAAGTTTCTTAAAAATCAGAGACAATTTTTCAAGTCCACTCGCATAAGGTACCACCAATGAGTTAATAATTTTTGGTTTCGCCTTAGGGACGTGATTATAAAACGTACGCTTGGCTTGTACAAACGCGAAATCCAAAAACCTCTTAGGATATTGTAAACTCTTCCCAATTTCATATATTTTAGCAATCTCTACATCAAAAAACTCAGGGCTGCAAATCCTCAAAGCTCGTAGAAACATTCCTGAAAATACTGCCTGTTTAACTTTACTATGATGATTCGAATAAGAATGAACATACGACCCCACGTTGGTAGGTTTCCTATACACATTAAATTTGAACTTTCTAGTGACTCTATGAATCATAATGTCCAAAAACGGAAGAGTACCATTCTCCTCAGTCTCACATGTGAATTTTATTGAAGGTACCAAAGAATTGAGTTCATTAAGAAAAACTATCTGGTCTTTGTTGCACGGCCATAAGCACAAAATATCATCAACATACCTAAACCAAACTACATTAGCCGGGATAATCCTGGATAAGATTTTTGTTTCAAAGAATTCCATATACAAATTGCTTAAAACTGGGGACAGGGGATTGCCCATCGCCATACCAAATGTTTGTTTGAAAAATTTTCCATTAAAACTAAAATAATTGTCTTTTATACACAATTTAATAAGTTCCAATACTTTATTGGTCTGCAAGCTCAAATTATATTTAGGCAGTTCCTCACGTAGAAATTCTAACAGATCATCAACAGGAACTTTAGTGAATAAAGAGGTCACATCGAAACTTATAAGTTTAAAATCAAAATTTAAATTCAGTGAGCATAGCTTATTAACTAAGTCCACATTGTTTGTCAAGTGTGAGTTGGAAATAGTACCAACTATAGGGGACAAAACTTTGACTAACCACTTAGAGAGTTTATAAGCCGCCGAACCAATTGAACTAATAATCGGCCTTGCCGGATTATATGGCTTATGAGTTTTTATAAGACCATTCATGTAAGGAAGAGAGGGGGATCGACTTGTTAGTCTAGATATCAACTCTTTATCGCCTTTACACACAGTTTTAAGAGTTTTGTTAAAATGTGCAATCACTTTTTCAGTAGGATCTCTGTTAACCAATAGATAAGTATCCCTGTCTTCCAAGAGTAACTCCATTTTTCGAACATAGTCATCTTTATTCATAATAACTACTGCATTTGACTTATCAGCCTTGGTAATATGTAATGAACTATCTTTTTTGAGATTTTTGAACGCATGAACAAATCGACTTGGACAATTAGGAACAGAATTGTTAAGTAAAACGCCATACATCATACCTTTGCACACATTTAATATCTTCAACTGAGACATTGCTATACTTTTCAAGATTGCTGAAACCTTTGGCAATATCTACATAATTGACTGTTCCGTTAGATGTGGCAAAGCTCAGGCCATATCCTAATGCAGTAATCGTGTCATTATCAAGCTGTCTATCCGAGAGGTTTATAACAAAATCCCGGTTGGAGTGTTTATTCCAGTCACTTTGTTGAATAAGTTTCTTTAATTTGAAATCAAGTTTAGTACTCACCTTTCTGCAGGTAGACCTCAAAGTAGTATAACAGTAATCCATCATACAACGGTTCCACTCAGGCGGAATGGCTTGGAGAAAAGCGTACTTACAGTTATTCACAACTTTAAAACATTCACGAACTTCAAATTTAAGTAAATCGATGTTTTTCATAAGCACTATGCGGGGTATCTCATCAAACGGCTGATCTGACAATTTAAGAAATTGATTGAGTCTGCACTAATCAGTCAGTGTCCAAATCTTCTTAATGTTAGTACTGGAATGTACAAACTTGATCCATTTTTAAGTTATAATATTGCGCAACAGTTTAAGAAACAACTCTGATAGAGAGGCTTACAATGTCTCATTATAATTGTATATTCATATATTGTGTGTTCATGAGGCTTTTCTTTAATCTTTCATCCTTATTCTCTGACCGCTTAATCCTCTTTGACCATTCTAAGCTAAGCTATACCTGTTTTTGGTTAATTACACCTGACCAACCCTAGGGATGGGTTGGTCAGGTGTCGGCCTATATATCCTCCCCCTTCTCCCTTCTCCTTAGTCAGTCTGGTGTTGACAAAGGCTTTAACAAAGCCGAAACGTTCACCTCATTTCATATTTCTCTGTGGATTTTCCGCATAAAATGATCAGTGTTTTGTGATCGTCAATTGCATATATATATATATATATATATATATATATATATATATATATATATATATATATATATATATATAATATATATATATATATATATATATATATATATAATATATATATATATATATATATATATATATATATATATATATATATATATATATATATATATATATATATATATATATATATATATATATATATATATATGTCGTACCTAGTAGCCAGAACTCACTTCTGAGCCTACTATGCAAGGCCCGATTTGCCTAATAAGCCAAGTTTTCATGAATTAATTGCTTTTCGACTACCTAACCAACCTAACCTAACCTAACCTAACTTTTTCGGCTACCTAACCTAACCTAACTTATAAAGATAGGTTAGGTTAGGTTAGGTAGGGTTGGTTGGGTTCGGTCATATATCTACGTTAATTTTAACTACAGTAAAAAAAATTGACCTCATACATAATGAAATGGGTAGATTTATCATTTCATAAGAAAAAAATTTGAGAAAATATATTAATTCAGGAAAACTTGGCTTATTAGGCAAATCGGGCCTTGCATAGTAGGCCGAGAAGTGCATTCTGGCTACTAGATACATATCTATATATATACTAGATACATATCTATATATATATATATATTATATATATATATATATATATATATATATATATATATATGTATATATATATATATATATATATGTATATATATATGTATATATATATATATATATATATATATATATATATATATCTATATATATATATATATATATATATATATATATATATATATATATATATATATATATATATATATATATATATATATATATATATATATATATATATATATATATATATATATATATATATGTCGTACCTAATAGCCAGAACGCACTTCTCAGCCTACTATTCAAGGCCCGATTTGCCTAATAAGCCAAGTTTTCATGAATTAATGTTTTTTCGTCTACCTAACCTACCTAACCTAACCTAACCTAGCTTTTTTTGGCTACCTAACCTAACCTTACCTATAAATATAGGTTAGGTTAGGTTAGGTAGGGTTGGTTAGGTTCGGTCATATATCTACGTTAATTTTAACTCCAATAAAAAAAAATTGACCTCATACATAGAGAAAAGGGTTGCTTTATCATTTCATAAGAAAAAAATTATAGTAAATATATTAATTCAGGAAAACTTGGCTTATTAGGCAAATCGGGCCTTGAATAGTAGGCTGAGAAGTGAGTTCTGGCTACTAGGTACGACATATATATATATATATAGCAACATTGATCGAACCCGTCTGTGACATTCATCAATGTTTCCCATTGTCGTTTTTTTTTTCAAGAGATCCATGATCTTTAAGCACTTTTTGTATTATTTTTTTATCAACCCATGTATATCTAGTAACCGTTAAATACATATTAAAGCAAAAAAAAAGGGAAGGAGGTGTAGGAGAAAAGCACACAGAAACTGTATACCAGGGGATCTAAACATTCCCTCTAATGCGTTATGCATGGTTTCCTCCATTATGTATGGGGGCTATGGGTCCCCTTTCTTCCAGCAAGAGGAGTATATAATATATATATATATATATATATATATATATATATATATATATATATATATATATATATATATATATATATATATATATATATATATATATATGTCGTACCTAGTAGCCAGAACGCACTTCTCAGCCTACTATGCAAGGCCCAATTTACCTAATAAGCCAAGTTTTCATGAATTAATGGTTTTTCGACTACCTAACCTACCTAATCTAACCTAACCTAACTTTTTCGGCTACCTAACCTAACCTAACCTATAAAGATAGGTTAGGTTAGGTTAGATAGGATTGGTTAGGTTCGGTCATATATCTACGCTAATTTTAACTCCAATAAAAAAAATTGACCTCATACATAATGAAATGGGTATCTTTATCATTTCATAACGAAAAAATTAGAGAAAATATATTAATTCAGGAAAACTTGGCTTATTAGGCAAATCGGGCCTTGCAAAGTAGGCAGAGAAGTGCGTTCTGGCTACTAGGTACGACATATATATATATATATATATATATATATATATATATATATATATATAACTGAAAACTCACACCCCATAAGTGACTCGAACCCATACTGCCAGGAGCATTTTGCAACTGGTGTACAGGCCACCTAATCCACTCGACCATCACGACAGGACAAAAGCTGATGGTAGCCGAGGCTATTTGCGCCCATCAGCCCTCCAGCACTCTGATGGTAATCTTGGGCATAGTATTTTATCAAATAACCTAATTCTTTGGGGAAATCGAGTGGAACACTAATGCTAATAAGCCTGAATAGTCCCCAGGCATACATGCAACTGAAAACTCACACCCCAGAAGTGACTCGAACCAATACTGCAAGGAGCATTTTGCAACTGGTGTACAGGCCACAGCAATCAACAGCCAATTAATGCACAACTATATTCTACCCACTTCAAGACTCTGTACAAATATAGAAGCATCAAGAGGAAGTATGAACCAATAGGCCCTTTGCAGTTACTTCCATTCTTCCCTCTCATTTATCCAATTTGTACCCATTGTACCGTGTTCTGTCTTGTGTTGGTCAAAAGTCTGTTCACCTCATCCAAATCTGTTGCAACATATCACCTCACCCAAGTGCGGGTATATAAGACAAGCTGTTCAATGTTAGCATTTTGGCTCATGTGCCAGGTAAGTCCACTACGGGCTCACCATAGTCCAGGCTACTTGCACCGCTCCTGTACCAGGTAAGTTACGGGCTCACCATAGCCCGTGCTACTTGGAACTAGTTCCGAGTAGCTGAATCTATAAAAACAACAATGTTAGCATTAAGTAAAACTGTTTAGTGTTTTCAGGTTACAATTGTGTGTGTGTAAACTAAAGTCTTTGAAAATGTAATAAATTATTACAAAACGTATTCAAGTGTCGCGTCAGACTAGAAATAAAAATTAATTTTGGAGAATTGATTTTTCAATTACCATCAACAGGAAAAAGAATCATAAGAAATATTGAGAAAATTCGTGTTAGAATTATTATTCTTACTTTTTTGGTCATATTTAACAACATCCCAGGAAACAATTTTAGGTTGCCACAACGTATCTGGAAAGTGTTGGAAAGTATTGGCAACGTTTGTTTTCACGCATTAGATGCGTAATTTTGTGTGGACGTAAATAAGTTTCTAAAACGTATTGCACGAAACGTTGGCTAAAAAATATTTGAAACCTTGTGGCAACCTTAAATGTTTCATATTCGTAGTTTTTTATTGCAGTTATTTATATAATTGTAGAAATATAAAAGTATATTTCTACATTTAGTAAAATGAAACAGGGTCATAATAAAGGTTAATTCATCATTTTTACTCATATTCTTAGGAAGAGGTCGAGGAGGAAGAATTCACGGTAAGAGGATGAGGTCGAGGAGTATGGAGGAGATCAAGGAGGAAGGAGGAGGAGGAGGTCGAGTCAGAGGAGGAAGGAAGAGGTCGAGGCAGAGAAGGAAGGAGGAGGAGGAAGGAAAACGGCGAAGAGGGAGGAGGACGAGGAGGCAGGAGTAGGGCGAGGAGGAAGGAGGAGAAAGGAGGAAGGAGGAGGGCGAGGAGGAGGGAGGAGGAGGGCGAGAAGGAAGGCGGAGGAGGGCGAGGAGGAAGGAGGAGTAGGGCGAGGAGGGAGGAGGAGGGCGAGGAGGAGGAGGAAGGAGGAGGGCGAGGAGGAAGGATGAGGAGGGAGGAGGAGGGCGAGGAAGAAGGAGGAGAAGGAGGGCGAAAAGGAAGGAGGGCGAAGAGGAAGGATGAGGGCGAGGAGGAAAGAAGAGGAGGAAGGAGAAGGAGGGCGAGAAGGAATAGGAGGTCGAGGAGGAGGAGGGCCAGGAAGAAGGAGGGCAAGGAGGAAGAAGGAGGCTGGGGAGGAGGAAGAAGGAGGAGGGGGAAGAGGAGGAGAGCAAGGAGGAGGAGGCCGAAGAGGAAGGAGGTGGAGGAAGGATGGCGAGGAGGAGGAAGGATGGCGAAGAGGAGGAAGGAGGAGGGTAAGGAGGAGGAGGGCGAGGAGGAAGGAGGAGGAGGCGAGCGAGGAGGAAGGAGGAAGAGGGCTAGGAAGGAGAGCGAGGAGGAGGGCGAGAAGGAATAGGAGGACGAGGAGGAAGTAGGTGGAGGAGGGCGAAAAGGAAGGAGGGCGAAGAGGAAGGAAGAGGAGGAAGGAGGAGGAGGAGGGGGGCGAGGAGGAAGGATGAGGGCGAGAAGGAAGGAATAGGAGGACGAAGAGGAAGGAGGTGGAAGAAGGAGGAGGAGGGCGAAGAGGAAGGAGGAGGAGAGTGAGGAGGAGGAGGACGAGAAAGAAGGAATAGGAGGTCGAGGAGGAAGGAGGAGGAAGAAGGTGGAGGAAGGAGAAGGAAAGCGAAGAGGAAGGAGGAGGAGAGTGAGGAGGAGGAAGAACGTGGAGGAAGGAGAAGGAGGGCGAAGAGGAAGGAATAGGAGGTCGAGGAGGAAGGAGGAAGGAGGAGGAGAGCGAGGAAGAATGAGGAGGAGAGCGAGAAGGAAGGAGAAGGAGGGCGAGGAGGAAGGAGGAGGAAGAAGGCAAGGAGGAGGAGGGCGAGGAGGAAGGGGGAGGAGGAGGGCGAGGAGGAAGGGGGAGGAGGGAAAAAAGGAAGGAGGAGGAGGGCGAAAAGGAAGGAAGAGGATGTTAAAGAGGAGGTTAAGGAGAAGAGCCAGGAGAAAGGAGGAGTCGGAGGTCGAAGAGGAAGGAGAAGTTGGTAAGGTAGGAAGGTTGCGGAGGAGGAGGTCGAGGAGGAGGTCAAGGAGGAAGGAGGAGATCAAGGAGGAGGAGGAGGAGGTCGAGGCAGAGGAGGAAGGAAGATGAAAAAGAGGAAGGAGGAAGAAGGGGGAGAGGAAAGGAGGAGGGGGATGAAGCAGGACGTCTGGGGGGAAAGGGGGGAATTAGATGATGGAGGAGAAGAGGAGGGGGAAGAATAGCAGGGGTAGGAGTAGTACAGGTAAAAGGGGGGAGGGGGAAGAGGAGGAGGAGTAAGAGAAGGAAGGGGAAGAGCAGGGGGAGGGGTAAGAGAAGGAAGGGGGAAGAGCAGGGGGAGGGGTAACAGAAGGAAGGGGGAAGAGCAGGGGGAGGAGTAAGAGAAGGAAGGGGGAAGAGCAGGGGGAGGAGTAAGAGAAGGAAGGGGAAGAGCAGGGGGAGGGGTAAGAGAAGGCAGGGGCTGAGCAGGGGGAGGGGTAAGAGAAGGCAGGGGAAGAGCAGGGGTAGGGGGTGATGGTCACTACCCGCGGGTATAAACACTGGCCCACCACCCGGGTGATGGTCAGCTGGGTACTAGCTGACCCTCGCCTGGTGGGACCCACATCACAGCCGTCGCTGCCTCACCAACCTGCATGTTCACTTAATAATATTAATTTAATTCATTAGTAAAATCAGAGATAAATTAATGTAAAACATTATTATTGTTGTGGAAGCAGATTAAGCGGTTAATGATCCAACAGAATTTTTGAATTCACTCGATCTGCCAGGAATACCACCGCACGTACAGCTGCAATTGAAAATCGGCGTGCCAATTATCATGTCGCGAGATATCAACCAGACAAAGCTTTGCAAAGGCACGCGGCTTGCAGTATAAAAATATTCAGCAACGTCGTAGAAGCAACAATTTTGACAGGACCTTTCAAAGGTGAAGATGTCCTCATTTCTCTCATTCATATGATTCCAACTGATATGCCATTTCAATTTAAGAGATTGTTGACTGAGATTGTTAAGACCATTGCAGGGCGCCTGACAACTGAGTGGACAATGCTTCGGATTCGTAGTCCTGAGGTTTCGGGTTCGATCCCCGGTTGAGGCGGAGAGAAATAGGCAAAAAAGTTTCTTTCACCCTGATGCCCCCCTGTTACCTAGCAGTAAATGCCCCTCCCCCCTGTTACATAGCAGTAAAACTCTCAGGCTAGCTGTCTAACCTGGGAGTTAGACAGCTCCTACGGGCTGCTTCCTGGGGAGGATAACAAAACGGAGGACTGGTCGTGGACCGGGCCACGGGGACGCTAATCCCCGAAATCATCTCAAGATAGCCTCAAGATAACCATCAACAAAGCTCAGGGTCAATCTTTAGAATTGTGCGATCTATATGAAGAAATGGATTGCTTCTCACAAGGACAGTTATATGTTGTGTGTTCTAGAGTCGGCAAACCAGATAATCTCTTTATTTCCACACACAATGGAACAACAAAAAGTATTGTATACCCATAAGCATTGTTAAATTAAACATATCAGAAAGGTACACTTTTTTTCAATCTTTTCTATTTATCCAGACTGAGCCACAGCAACGCGTGGCTGGTATAGCTAGTCTATATAAATAAAAATGTATATGTTCGTTTGTTCAAGATCGCTAATCTCCGAAATTTCTTAATCAGGATATGCCTGACTTTACAGAGTTCCTTGTCGATCTGCTTCTAACCAGAGCTGTGAGTGAGAGCTCGGTCGACGTAGGCGTTGACAAAACTCTGCTTGTACCTCTCCGGGCAGTCACTATTAGCATTAAGACATTCCTATGTTAGTTTCCTTAGTGTAGACTGTAATATGGGAGCCTCCATTCCTTTCCGTGACTGTTACATCTAGAAATGGTAGCTTCCCATCACTCTCCATCTTGTATCATGAATAGACTGATGGATAGAAAAATAGATAGATGATTTGATGAATAAACTGATAGACAGATGGGAAGCAGATATGCCCGAGCAATGGTGGGTATCCCCTATTATATATAACAATCATAAGAGAAAATATTTGTATATTACTCTGTTCAAGATTGCAGGCCTTACAATTGGGTTTGGCTTCCCCTAAATTTGCAAGGGAAATGGTCTGTGATACAGGCTGGTCAGAATAGCCTGACATTACATGCTATAAGGAAATAAACACCCTTATTAAATTTTAATTGAGTCTTTCAGCGTGTCAGTTGTGAAATATGGTATTTGATTAATGTGGAGTTCTTTGTCGTAGCACTACTCTATCATAGAACGATACAAAAGTTTCAGTAGTTCTTAGAAGTATATTTTCTAAGAGAATGCAGAAAGGTGGGAAGTGGGAATAGATGGATAGATAGATGCATAAGTAATTAGACAGATAAACGGATAGAATGCAAGATAAATGACTGACATACAGATGGACAGACATATTGACCGACAGACAGACGGATTGACCTGCCAATGCCGGGACTGGCACATAGGGGTTTCTATTGCCATATCAATGTGTGGGAAAAGAATTTATCAATAAAATTAAAAGTTTTAACCTTATTGCTTAGTTTAATCATTTCATTATTCGTACATAAAGGCAACTCCAACTTATATTTAAATAGTTCAAACAACATATATTCAAGATGCGAAGAACTTTTCGTCCTGATTGCTCAATAATTTTGTAAAATGTAAAAAACTAATTGTATATAAACTGTTTAAAATTTGAATGTAATAGGTACTTTATAAAACCTGTCCTCTTAAAAAGAACGTCGCTTTTGGCCGTTTGCCCATATGGCCGAATTTGGACGTAATTTGAAAATGAAAAAAAAATTGAAAATATATTTGGGATTTTTTTTTCAACATCAGTAAGTTGAGGGTCCTCTGATAGGTTAGGTGGGCAGAAAATTCTCATAAAGTTTCAAAACGTTATGAAAAACGTGAATTGAAAGTCATCTATTCTAACCTTACAGAGTCGGCCGGACGACTCAAGCAGAAAACGGAACAGTACATCACTTTTGTGAGTCAATTTCATTTCAAATTACGTCCAAATTTGGTCATAGCGCACATACCAGCGAAAAGTGACATTATTTTTAAGAGGACGGGTTGCTTTATAACCGATAGTACTTATAAAGACCACGAATTAAAGATTAAATAATTGTTTAATGCATTTACCCAGGAAGTGGACATCGGAATTGGGCCCATTGCCATCAGTGCATCGCGAGACAAAATTTTGGATTTTACATGGCCTATTTCCATGGAGCATAGCAGAATTCTTGGAGGTCGCAGTCGACCTGAGGTGGACCCGTGGGGCTTCGTGTTCCCCTTGACGCCGCTGGTGTGGGCGGCCATCCTGACGACACTGCTGGTGCTGCCCCTGACGGTGTTCCTCCTGTCTTCATGTGTGTCGATGGAGACTCCACGAGGATGGCTGGAGAATATGTTTAGTTTCGCAGGAATATTTCTACAACAAGGTAGATAATTAATTTAATTAAAAAAATACATATGAAGTCAATACGAGTATTCAGTAGAAGCATGGAACCCTGACTGTCTGGGATCGAAACCTTCTTCAGTGTGTAGGTTTTAGTTGCATATTAGCTTGGAGACTATGCAAGCTTGTTTACATTTGTGTTACTCATGTGGCCCAACAAAGTACGGTGATTTGATGAAATAACTATGCCCAAGCTTACCACCAGTGCTGTCGGGACGTTAGGGATATAGCCTCAGCTATCAATGTATTTTGTACAGTCACGGTTGGACGAGTGGTTAAGGTACCGGGTACGTCAGTTGTATAGTGCTCCTGGCTGTCTGGGTTCGAGTCCTTCTGGACTGTGGAGTTTTCAGTTACATATATATAAAATATATATATATATATATATATATATATATATATATATATATATATATATATATATATATATAATGTCGTACCTAGTAGCCAGAACGCACTTTTCAGCCTACTATGCAAAGCCCGATTTGCCTAATAAGCCAAGTTTTTATAAATTAATGTTTTTTCGACTACCTAACCTAACCTAACTTTTTCGGCTACCTAACCTAACCTATAAAGATAGGTTAGGTTAGGTTAGCTAGGGTTGGTTAGGTTCGGTCATATATCTACATTAATTTTAACTCCAATAAAAAAAAATTGACCTCATACATAATGAAATGGGTAGCTTTATCATTTCCTAAGAACAAAATTAGAGAAAAAATATTAATTCAGGAAAACTTGGCTTATTAGGCAAATCGGGCCTTGCATAGTAGGCTGAGAAGTGAGTTCTGGCTACTAGGTACGACATATATATATATATATATATATATATATATATATATATATATATATATATATATATATATATATATATATATATATAATATATTATATATATATATATTGCGGAGTGATTGCCATCACAGAGCAAGCAGTGATGGACTGTTGCCTTGCATATGGAGTAGTGATGGTCCAGTGCGCACAGGCTGCACCTCTGGACAGGGTGCTGACACTTGTTGGTCGGGTGGAGAGCTCGTAGCACATAAAGCACTGCTGGATCTCATGGTATCGTTCCTTTTTTATTTGGTGGGGTTGTATTTTTAGGCCGAAGCAGTAGAATCCTTGTGTGGCAGCCTGGGTGGCCGCAGCTATGGTGGTGAACGTAATCTTCATTGATGTTTTGTCGGTGTTGCAGAACTCTAGGTTGAATACCGACAGGTTTGGATTTTCGTCCTCGATATTGTTTATGATATGATGTTGAGGTCGGTCAGCGATCCACCGGCTAGTCCTGCTGGTAAAAACAGTTCTTCCGGCCAGGAACTGACGTGGGAAGTGAGGATGTAGGTGGTGCTCTTTGCGAATAATGGCATCGTTAGTGAGGAGTTTTTCTAGCTCCTCTTCACATGAAAAGTAGAGCACGATATCTTCACCTTCCTGAGTAATGTCAGCGGGTTTGAGGCCAGTTACGCCCTTCAGGACCTTTAAAGTATTGCTTCTTCCGATAGCATGACCGTCCAGTGGAGTAGCTCTGACCTTAAGACGTTTGGGTAGCATTGTGACCACACTGCCCCTTTGTGATGTGTTGGCGGGAGATGTCTCTCCCGTCCTCTGACTGGATTCTTCTGGGTTTGTTGTTTAAGATTCAGCTACTGGGAACAAAAAGTTCCAAGTAGCACGGGCTATGGTGAGCCCGTAGTGGACGTCCCTGGCACAGGAGCGGGGCTTCTGGGTTGATTGATTGATTGATAAAGATTAAGCCACCCAAGAGGTGGCACGGGCATGAATAGCCCGTAAGTGGTACAATTTTTTTTTCTCAGTATTCTGAAGTTGCATTTAACCATCAAGCTGTTATCGCGGGGGAGGATACTGCTTCACAGTCTTTATGAGGGTGTCCAGCTGCTGGACACCTTTGTTGACCAGGAGAGTGGCTGTGTTGATGGCTTCAGGGTGGCCACTGCATGATTCAGGAACTCTTAAAGCTCTTCTAAGGTCATTGGTTGCTTCACATTCCAGAAGATAGTGAAGTAATGGCTTTTCTGTGACAGTTTGGCATAAGATGCACTCTCTCTGTCGGGGTTCACCAATCTCCCAGTTGCATCTGTAACCTAGACGTAGTCTATATAACCTAACTGCTATTTCCCTGTGGATTCCTTTTGGGATATTTAACCTTTCTAATTTGGTTGCCTGAAGATACCATGTTGCAGATGGCGAACCTTCAGCTATTCTCTGGTGTAGGTAGGCTTTGTTGAGATGTGAGAGTTTTTTGGTGATGATGTTTTTTATGTTCTCTAGGCTGGGTTGAATTGTTTTATGTGTCACTGGATGACGAGTTGCCAATTTAGCAATTTCATCAGCTTTTTCATTTAATGGGATTCCAATATGGGATGGGATCCAGTTTAAAGTTATGTTGAGTCCTTTGCCTTTAGCGACTGCTCCAAGATACAAAATGGTGGTAATTATTTCCACATTATCTTTCCACTGTTTTTGTCCTAGTATTTGAAGTGCAGCTTTTGAGTCTGTGTGTATGATTGCATTTTGAGTGTTTTGTGCAATCACATATGCGAATGCCTGTTGTATGGCAAACAGCTCAATTTGGGTTGATGATACTAGTCCTCCCAGTCTCCAATATGCCTGTACGCTGGTCGTGCAAAGAGCAGCGCCAGCACTCTCATTTTCTGTGTCCACCGATCCGTCTGTGAAGATGTGGGTGGCTCCTGCTACTGCTATGCTATACATTTGCTCTTCTATTATGCGCCTTAGGATTGTCGGATCATAGGCAGCCTTTTTCATTGGGAGACTTTCTATTACTATTTTGAAAGTAGGCTCTTCCCACGGCGCGGAAGGAGTGTAATTTGGGAGTAGATGATCACCCTCTCTATCGAGAATCATGTTTTTTAAATGTAGTCTGTTTAGGACTTTTCCTGCTCTTGCAACCCAAGAGTTTCCATTGTTTTGGCCTAGTCCAACCACCAAGGCCTGCCGTACTGGGATTGGATCAGAAGAAATAATTATCTTACTGATAATTGTAGCTGTCCTTTGTGATATTCTTTCTTGTAGAGAGGGCAAACCCGTCTCCAGTCTAAGAGTTTCAAGCCTGGTCCACATGGGGGCTCCCAGTGCAGCTCTCATAGCATTGTTTTGGGCAACTTCAAGCTTTTTTCACTGTTGGTGTGATAGATTTGTGAGTGCAGGTGCGGCATAATCGATCACTGATCTGACTGCCTGTACATAGTATGTGCGAAGGACTTGCAGATTGGCTCCTCCAGAAAGGGAGGTTAGCGACCTGAGGATTGCCGTTCTGGCCGCAGTTCGCTCTCTCAAGTAAGTGACCTCAGCATTAAAATTCATGTGTGTGTCCAGGATGATTCCTAGATACTAATAGGTGTCGACCCATTCTATTGGTTGACCCTGTACTGTGAGTTGGATGTTGGGCTTCGCTATTTTTATGGGCATGGCACTTCTGGGTTTAAACATCTTCAATTTTATACCTGCATTTGGGTGAGGTGATATGTTACAACAGTTTTGGATGAGGTGAAAACAAACTTTCAACACAAGACAGAACACGAAACAATGGGTAAAATATTTTGTAAGTTAAAGGGAAGAATGGAAGTAACTGCAAAGGGCCTATTGGCCCATATTTCTTGATGCTTCTATATTAGTGCGGAGTCTTGAAGTGGGTAGAATATAGTTTGTGTTTTTTTTGTGCATTAATTGGCTGTTGATTTCTGGTGTCGACTTCTTAATGTGTAGTGCCTCGCAGATATCAAGCCGCCTACTATCGCTCTATCTATCGATGATTTCGGTGTTTTTTGTTAAGACTTCTCAGGTGATGGTCTGGTTGTGGGAAGAGATTATATGTTCCTTAATGGAGCCCTGTTGCTTATGCATCGTTAATCGCCTGGAAAGAGATGTTGTTGTCTTGCCTATATACTGAATTCTTTGAGGCTTACAGTCCCCAAGTGGGCATTTGAAGGCATAGACGACATTGGTCTCTTTTAAAGCGTTTTGCTTTGTGTCTGGAGAGTTTCTCATGAGTAGGTTGGCCGTTTTCTTGGTTTTATAGTAGATCGTCAATTGTATCTTCCGATTTTTGTCTGTAGGGATAACGTATCTATTAACAATATCTTTCAGGACCCTTTCCTCCGTTTTATGAGCTGTGGAAAAGAAGTTCCTGTAAAATAGTCTAATAGGGGGTATAGGTGTTCTGTTAGTTGTCTCTTCAGAGGGTGCATGGCGTTTCACTTTCCTTCTTATGATGTCTTCAACGAAACCATTGGAGAAGCCGTTGTTGACTAGGACCTGCCTTACCCTATAGAGTTCTTCTGAACTGATGAACTGAATTCATTAGTGTCACAGTTAAGAAGATAGTGGGAAGGGAATATGTTACAGTGATGAAGATGGTCAGTAATGAACATGGTTATGGTAATGAAAATAGTATTTAAAGTGAACATACTATATAGTGAGGCTGTAAGATGAGGGGAGAGTGGGATTAGTGGTATGAGAGGAGAAGGGAGGACAGTGGGAAGATTAGGGGAGAGGGAGAGATGGGAATGATGAGGAGAGAGAGCTGGGAAAATGAGGTGATGAGGAGGGAGTAGGGATGAAACTAGGGGAAGGGTAGGGAATAAAATAGAAAAAAGAGGAAAGGGAAGAGAGACCTATGGTTATTTCAGTGTTTGTTTGTAATAAATTTTCTTTGAGAAGGGGAGCGATGGAAAGAAGGTGGGTGATGGGGCAGATAACGTAGAAATATAAAGGAAAGCACTACCTAATAAATTCCCTGTAACCTACCTTACCCCTATAATGTCAACCCATGTCTGTTATTTTTTAAACAACGCTGTTTGTCGACCTAATTGTATTTGTGCTGTTTTTCTGCCATGTTCTCACCTTTTTTTTTATTTTTTCTCAACACATTTTATACTTTAATCTCAATTAGTATTAAGTTTTAGTCTTTGATGTTTTTCGTGCCTGAAACGCTTTGCGTAATAGTGGCTTTAGGCATTGTATGTACTAGCTCTATCTATAAATCTATCATTTTTGTGTAACCTCTTGTATGTATGTACTTTACCTGAATAAACATTTGAATTTGAATTTTTTTTTTGAAAGTCGAAGAACCGAAACGACGACGTCTCTTCAATTTCAAGTGTGTTGTTTGGTTACCAAACGTAGAACAAGACGAGAAGCATGAGGGGAGGATCGATAGTGAAGGGGAAGAAAAGATCAAGTAAAACTAACAGAGAAAAGTTAAAAAACAAACAAAATACGGATAAAGATAAAAAAAAGAAATCTAAGAGAGGGAGAGGGAGAGGGAAGTGGGGTGAGAAACTTGGAAGAGGGGGAAAGGGGTAGGGAAGTGGGCATTGAGGGGAGAGAGGAAAAGAAGAGTGTTGGAATAAAGGGTGGAGGAGAGACACATTATCCTGGGGACTGCCAGGAACCCCTCCTAAGAAACTATAAAAAATATACGTCTGTCATTCTGTCTAAAGCTTGAGGTGAGATGCTTGAGACTAGTATCTAGTAAATTTGTCAGGTGGTAATAGTCCTCGGTGTGTGCGGAAATAGCCTCATTGGGGAATGGGTAAGATAAGTGCATTAGGGAATGTGATAATAACCAATTAAAGTTCGATTGTCATTATATTACCTCCAGGCATTGTGATGAAGAGGAGCAGGTGGTGGGAGCGGGTGGTGCTGGCAGTGTGGGGGTTGGTGACGGTGGTGTTGACGCAGAGCTACGCCGGCAACCTCATGGCTCTCTTGGCTGTCAGGCACATCTCTCACCCCATCCAGTCACTTCAGGACATCCTCGACGTCCAGACCGTAAATTTGATTTTGGTGAAAAATTCGGCATACACCCTTATGATAACTGTAAATCAATTTATTTTTTATATACAAATAAATGTTTTTGTAATTTAATTAAACAGTTCTGTAAGTGTATTTACAGGACATCTAAACTAGTATTTAGTATTTATTTTATTACTGTATGTATATATATATATATATATATATATATATATATATATATATATATATATATATATATATATATATATATATATATATATATATATATATATATATATGTCGTACCTAGTAGCCAGAACTCACTTATCAGCCTACTATGCAAGGCCCAATTTGCCTAATAAGCCAAGTTTTCATGAATTAATTGTTTTTCGACTACCTAACCTACCTAACCTAACCTAACCTTATTTTTTCGGCTACCTAACCTAACCTAACCTATAAAGATAGGTTAGGTTAGGTTAGGTAGGGTTGGTTAGGTTTGGTCATATATCTACGTTAATTTTAACTCCAATAAAAAAAAAATTTACCTCATACATAATGAAATGGGTATCTTTATCATTTCATAAGAAAAAAATTAGAGAAAATATATTAATTTAGGAAAACTTGGCTTATTAGGCAAATCGGGCCTTGCATAGTAGGCTGACAAGTGCGTTCTGGCTATTAGGTACGACATATATATATATATATATATATATATTAATATTATATATATATATATATATATATATATATATATGTCGTACCTAGTAGCCAGAATGCACTTCTCAGCCTACTAAGCAAGGCCCGATTTGCTTAATAAGCCAAGTTTTCATGAATTAATTGTTTTTCGACTAACTAACCTACCTAACCTAACCTAACCTAACTTTTTCTGCCACCTAACCTAACCTAACCTATTAAGATAGGTTAGGTTAGGTTAGGTAGGGTTGGTTAGGTTCGGTCATATATCTACGTTAATTTTAGCTCCAATAAAAAAAATTGACCTCATACATAATGAAATGGGTAGCTTTATCATTTCATAAGAAAAAAATTAGAAAAAATATACTAATTCATGAAAACTGGGCTTATTAGGCAAATGGGGCCTTGCATAGTAGGCTGAGAAGTGCGTTCTGGCTACTAGGTACGACATATATATATATATATATATATATATATATATATATATATATATATATGTCGTACCTAGTAGCCAGAACGCACTTCTCAGCCTACTATGCAAGGCCCAATTTGCCTAATAAGCCAAGTTTTCATGAATTAATTGTTTTTCGACTACCTAACCTAACCTAACCTAACTTTTTCGGCTACCTAACCTAACCTAACCTATAAAGTTAGGTTAGGTTAGGTTAGGTAGGGTTGGCTAGGTTCGGTCATATATCTATGTTAATTTTAACTCCAATAAAAAAAATTTACCTCACACATAATGAAATGGGTAGCTTTATCATTTCGTCAGAAAAAAATTAGAGAAAATATATTAATTCAGGAAAACTTGGCTTATTAGGCAAATCGGGCCCTGCATAGTAGGCCGAGAAGTGCATTCTGGCTACTAGGTACGACATATATATATATATATATATATATATATATATATATATATATATATATATATATATATATATATATATATATATATATATATATATATATATATATATATATATATTTTTTGGTAGCAGTCTTTCCAGTAGACATATATTATTAAATATGACCGAAAAAGTAAGATTAATAATTCTAACACGAATTTTCTCAATCTTTCGTACATTTTTTTTCACTGTTGGAGGTAATTCAAAAATCAATTCTCCAAAATTCATTTTTATTTCTAGTCTGACGCGACACTTGAGTGCGTTTCGTAAAACTTATTACATTTTCAAAGACTTTAGTTAACACATACGCAACTGAATAGAACTTACACATCTCCGATTTTGCTTATATCTACATTTGAGTGAGGTGGATGGGGTGAGGTGGTATTTAATAAGGTATTAATTTCATCAACACAAGCCAGAACATGAAACAATGGGTATTGAATTGAAGTGATTGTAGAAAGCCTATTGGTCCATATTTCTTGATGCTTCTATATTGGAGCGGAGTCTTGAGGTGGGTAGAATATAGTTGTGCATTAATTGGCTGTTGATTGCTGGTGTTGACTTCTTGATGTGTAATGCCTCGCAAACGTCAAGCCACCTGCTATCGCTGTATCTATCGATGATTTCTGTGTTGTTTACTAGGATTTCTCTGGCGATGGTTTGGTTGTAGGAAGAGATTATATGTTCCTTAATGGAGCCCTGTTGCTTACGCATCGTTAAACGCCTAGAAAGAGATGTTGTTGTCTTGCCTATATACTGGGTTTTTTGGAGCTTACAGTCCCCAAGAGGGCATTTGAAGGCATAGACGACGTTAGTCTCTTTTAAAGCGTTCTGTTTTGTGTCTGGAGAGTTTATCATGAGTAGGCTGGCCGTTTTTCTGGTTTTATAGTAAATCGTCAGTTGTATCCTCTGATTTTTGTCTGTAGGGATAACGTTTCTATTAACAATATCTTTCAGGACCCTTTCCTCCGTTTTATGAGCTGTGGAAAAGAAGTTCCTGTAAAATAGTCTAATAGGGGGTATAGGTGTTGTGTTGGTTGTCTCTTCAGAGGTTGCATGGCGTTTCACTTTCCTTCTTATGATGTCTTCGACGAAACCATTGGAGAAGCCGTTGTTGACTAGGACCTGCCTTACCCTACAGAGTTCTTCGTCGACTTGCTTCCATTCTGAGCTGTGGCTGAGAGTACGGTCGACATATGCGTTAACAACACTCCTCTTGTACCTATCTGGGCAGTCACTTTTGGCATTTAGGCACATTCCTATGTTCGTTTCCTTAGTGTAGACTGCAGTGTGGAAACCTCCGCTCTTTTCCATGACTGTTACATCTAGAAAGGGCAGCTTCCCATCCTTTTCCATCTCGTAAGTGAAACGCAGCACGGAACTCTTCTCAAATGCCTCCTTCAACTTCAACTGCAGATGTCTGATATCAGGTACCTGTGTAAAAATGTCGTCAACATACCTGCAGTATATGGCCGGTTTCATGTTCATGTCGACTAAGACTTTTTGCTCGATGGCTATGATTTGCTATATATAATATATATACATATATATATATATATACATATATATATACGCACTTCTCAGCCAACTATGCAAGGCGCGATTTGCCTAATAAGCCAAGTTTTCCTGAATTAATATATTATCTCTAATTTTTTTCTTATGAAATGATAAAGCTACTCATTTCATTATGTATGTGGTAAATTTTTTTTTTGGAGTTAAAATTAACTTAGATATATGACCGAACCTAACCAACCCTACCTAACCTAACCTAACCTATCTTTATAGGTTAGGTTAGGTTAGGTAGCCGAAAAAGTTAGGTTAGGTTAGGTTATGTAGGTTAGGTAATCGAAAAATCATTAATTCATGAAAACTTGGCCTATTAGGCAAATCGGGCCTTGCATAGTAGGCTGACAAGTGCGTTCTGGCTACTAGGTACGACATATATATATATATATATATATATATTGGTGTATACTGGCAGCAGGTTTTCTTTCAAACATGTTTCATTGAATATGACCGCATATTCTGTATTTATTATTTTAAATAATAAATACAGAATATGCGGTCATATTCAATGAAACATATATATATATATATATATATATATATATATATATATATATATATATATATATATATATATATGTCGTACCTAGTAGCCAGAACTCATTTTTTGGCCTACTATTCAAGGCCCGATTTGCCTAATAAGCCAAGTTTTCCTGAATTAATATATTTTTTCTAATTTTTTTCTTATGAAATGATAAAGCTACCCATTTCATTATGTATGAGGTCACTTTTTTTTTATTGGAGTTAAAATTAACGTAGATATATGACCGAACCTAACCAACCCTACCTAACCTAACCTAACCTGTCTTTATAGGTTAGGTTTGGTTAGGTAGCCGAAAAAGTTAGGTTAGGTTAGGTTAGGTAGGTTAGGTAGTCGAAAAACAATTAACTCATGAAAACTTGGCTTATTAGGCAAATCGGGCCTTGCATAGTAGGCTGAGAAGTGTCAAGTGGTTTTCATGTGAAGGAAATCTTCGAAACCCCTTTACCGATTGATTTGAAATTTTGACCCAACGTTGCATTCGAATAGGCGCGTGTTTTTATATACCTACTAAATACATGCCTCACCTGTGACAGGAAAACACATGCTTTTTCTGAAAAACAGTGCCACCTTTTGGTCGTGAGAGCAACACACACACTGTAATCTCTGAAAGTTTTCACCGATTGCTTTAAAATTTTGACACAACGTTCCATTCGAATACACGTGTGTTTTTAAATACCTATTATAAAGATGCAATACCTGTGACAGGCAAAAACATGTTATTTTTTTTGTTTAACCGCGCCATCTGTTGTATGCAAGAGCTAGACACACAATTTTAAATTTGTTACAATTTCATTTCAATGTTTCCAATTGTATTGATAAATTGAAATTTCATGTATTTCGAATTATTTTCATTTTGATTTAATTATTTTATGTGTTATTGCATTGAAATTGAGGTGTGTTGTTTACCATACCGTTCATTTTGTAAGTATAGTTTATTTTTATTCTTTTTATTTTTATATCGTTTTCTTAACTGTTCTTATTTTTCAGTGCAGTTGGTGGTGGAATTGAGCTGTGTCGATTGAACTGTGTTTGAATTGAAATATTTCCTTAGTATTTTTTGTTTTTCTTTTGAAAGCAACAAAATGGACAACGTGTTTATTTCACATCTCCATATGTGAAACAAATATCCATGAATCCACCGGCTACAATGTTAACTGCTTTCTTCCCGTTATGTAAGAATGACGCGTTTGCGAAAACACTGCTGTATGCGGAAGTGCCTACGTAATACATATGGAATGCGAGTAGAAAATCATTTGAACGACGCAAACGAGGAGAGAGAGTCGACAGTCAACTTGGCATATTCAAACAATATACGATAGGCAGATTGTACACCATGCATCCCAATCAAGATGAATGCTTTTTCCTTCGCGTGCTGTGGGAAAATGTGCCCGGTTCAACGTCTTTCCAGCAATTGAGATTTGTCAAACGGCGTCACACATGCCACTTTCCGTAGTGCATTTCAATTTGTGAATTTAATGTTGAACAACAGACACTGGGATGTATGCGTTAATGACGCGTCAAACACGTCACAACAAAATCAGATTCGTGCATTGTTTGCAATCATATTGACCGGCTGCTCTCCATCTCCAACACAGTTATGAGAGAAATATAAATCGCACATGGCGTCAAATTTTGTCCGTCGAATACGCAAGGAAATTTCAAATATGAACATGGTTTTCACAGCAGAAATCTACAACGAAGCGTTGATAATGATTAAAGATTTTAGCTTAGAAATCGCGAACAAAATTCTCATTTAACTGGGAATGACATCACCGAATCCATCTGCTGCTGCTTCGTTCATAATAGAATTGCATCGTGTACCAAATTACAACACAGATGATCTATTGTCGTATGTGCAGTCAAATATTCCTAACCTAACGCATGAGCAAAAAAGCATTTACAATCAAATAATTCAAACTGTCAATAATGGGATTGGAGAAATCTTCTTCTTAGATGCCCCAAGAGGAACTGGTAAAATCTTCCTAATTAGATTGATTCCGGCAGCGCTTCTATTCCAAAATGTCATAGCCTTAGCTCTTGCGTTGTACAGAACAGCTGCAATATTGCTACCAGGTGGAAGAACTGTTCATTTGACTTTGAAATTGCCATTGAACATGCATTTCATTAAAACTCCCACGTGCAACATTTCCAAAACATACGGCATGGAAAAAGTATTGCAGAAAAGCAAACTTATTGTTTGGGAAAAAGGCACAATGGACTCCAAAAAATCCTTCGAGGCTCTTGATCGATCATTGCAAGATTTGCGTGGAAACATCAGACCATTTGGGAACGCATTACTGCTTGCAGGAGATTTCAGGAAAACATTACCTGTAATTCCTCCCTCGACACCAGCGGACGAAATATATGCTTGCCTGAACTGCTCTACTTTGTGATGCCACGGAAAGACATTAAAATTAACTATAAATGTGCAAGTCCAGCTGAAACCGATCCATCAGCTGAGATATTCTTACATTATTTTCTGGAAATTGGGAACAGAAACGTGCCGGTTGATCTGACCTCAGGACGAGTTTCATTGCCTAATAACGTCTACAATTTAGTGACGTTAAAAGAAGAATTGGTTGAAAAACTATTTCCCAATATTTAAACCAACTATAATGATCACGATTGACTGAGTGAACTAGTTATTCTTGAGGCCAAGAACAGAAATGTAAACGAACTTAACAATATTATTCAGTCTAACATCCAAACCGAGGCAGTCACAAACAAATCCGTAGCCAGTGTTGTGGAAGCAGATTAAGCGGTTAATGATCCAACAGAATTTTTTAATTCACTCTATCTGCCAGGGATACCACCGCACGTACAGCTGCAATTGAAAATCGGCGTGCCAATTATCATGTTGCGAGATATCAACCAGACAAAGCTTTGCAAAGGCACGCGGCTTGCAGTAAAAAAATAATCAGCAACGTCGTAGAAGCAACAATTTTGACAGGACCTTTCAAAGGTGAAGATGTCCTCATTTCTCTCATTCCTATGATTCCAACGGATATGCCATTTAAATTTAATCGATTGTTGATTGAGATTGTTAAGACCATTGCAGGGCGCCTGACATCTGAGTGGACAGCGCTTCGGATTCGTAGTCTTGACGTTTCGGGTTCAATCCCCGGTGGAGGCGGAGACAAATGGGCAAACAAGTTTCTTTCACCCTGATGGCCCCCTGTTACCTAGCAGTAAATGCCCCCCCCCCCCTGATTCCCCCCTGTTACGTAGCAGTAAAACTCCCAGGCTAGCTGTCTAACCTGGGAGTTAAACAGCTGCTACGGGCTGCTTGAATTGCTTCTCACATGGACAATTACATGTTGTGTGTTCTAGAGTCGGCAAACCAGACAATCTCTATATTTCCACTGACAATGGAACAACAAAAAGTATTGTATACCCACAAAAATTGTAAAATTCAACATATCAGAAAGGTGTACTTTCTCTTTTCTCTCTTTTCCATTTATCCAGACTGAGCCACAGCAACGCATGGAGGGTACAGCTAATTAATATATAAAGTTTTAAAAACGAAATCAGTTCACGTCCTGTGATTTTTAAGCAGTGTAATTTGTTCTACACAGGAAAATGGAGCGACAACAATTTTTAAGAAAAACCTCTGTGGCAGAACGTGCAAAGTTTGTTCAAAGGTGGATGAGCGGACATTCAGCCCGAACCATCGCTAGGGAGAGCGGCTCCAGTGCATCGACCGTGTGCAGGTGGATACAGCGCTGGAAACAGGAAGGAAATGTGAACACAAAGCCCCGTTGGAAAAGAAAGGCCGCAAAATGTGTCAAGAAAGACAAGAATATCCTCCAGATACTGAGGCCAGTGCCATATAGACCGCTTTTGAGTGTCGCTCACCCGGAGTATATCTCCTTTATGATAAGTTCAACTTTATGTCACTGGCTCGAAAAAAGTTCCAATTTCCCTCCGTTATTCAATATTTATATTTTGAATATCTTAAGATTTTTTAATGCCATGGGCATCCTGCCATTTTGGTAGTCTTCGGTACTGGAGAATGTGAAGCCATCCAAGATAATGTCAGAGATATTTAACTTTTTAAAACATTATTTTGGAGTTATTTATTTAATTAAAAAACTATTAGTGGCAATTATGCAGACAGAAAGATAAACAATAAAAATTTAACTACATATATATACATATATATATATTATATATATATATATATATATATATATTATATATT
>NC_091177.1:24669189-24739189 GCF_040958095.1 Procambarus clarkii
ATACTCCCAGGAGCAACGCAACTGGTAACTACTGGGCGCCTTAATCCACTTGACCATCACGGCCGTCAAAAGGAAGTGATAGCCGAGGCTATTGAGCCACTTCCCCGACGGCAACTCGGATGGTAATCTTGGGCATAGCATTTCACCAAATCACCTCATTCTTTGGGGCACACGTGAGGAACACAAATGCGAACAAGCCTGAATGGTCCCCAGGACTATATGCGAATGAAAACTCACACCCCAGAAGTGACTCGAACCCATACTCCCAGGAGCAACGCAACTGGTAACTACAGGGCGCCTTAATCCACTTGACCATCACGGCCGTCAAAAGGAAGTGATAGCCGAGGCTATTTGAGCCACTTCCCCGACGGCAACTCGGATGGTAATCTTGGGCATAGCATTTCACCAAATCACCTCATTCTTTGCGGCACACGTGAGGAACACAAATGCGAACAAGGAAGTGGCTCAAATAGCCTCGGCTATCACTTCCTTTTGACGGCCGTGATGGTCAAGTGGATTAAGGCGCCCTGTAGTTACCAGTTGCGTTGCTCCTGGGAGTATGGGTTCGAGTCACTTCTGGGGTGTGAGTTTTTCATTCATATATATATATATATATATATATATATATATATATATATATATATATATATATATATATATATATATATATATTATTAAATATGACCGAAAAAGTAAGATTAATAATTCTAACACGAATTTTCTCAATCTTTCGTACATTACGCTTCACTGTTGAAGGTAAATCAAAAATCACTTCACCAAAATTCATTTTTATTTCTAGTCTGACGCGACACCGGGCGCGTTTCGTAAAACTTATTACATTTTCAAAGACTTCACAAATACACAACTGATTAGAACTTACGTCTCTCTGATATTATATCTACATTTGAGTGAGGTGGGAAGGATGATGTGGCATTAACACAAGACAGAACAGGGGATATTAATAGGGTATTAAAAGTATCAACACAAGACAGAACAGAAACAATGGGTATTGAATAGAAGTGTTTGTAGAAATATGGACCAATAGGCTTTCTACAAACACTTCTATTCAATACCCATTGTTTCTGTTCTGTCTTGTGTTGATACTTTTAATACCCTATTAATATCCCCTGTTCTGTCTTGTGTTAATGCCACATCATCCTTCCCACCTCACTCAAATGTAGATATAATATCAGAGAGACGTAAGTTCTAATCAGTTGTGTATTTGTGACGTCTTTGAAAATGTAATAAGTTTTACGAAACGCGCCCGTGTCGCGTCAGACTAGAAATAAAAATGAATTTTGGAGAAGTGATTTTTTATTTACCTCCAACAGTGAAGCGTAATGTACGAAAGATTGAGAAAATTCGTGTTAGAATTATTAATCTTACTTTTTCGGTCATATTTAATAATATATGTCTACAGGAAAGACTGCTACCAAAATATACTAATATATATTATATATATATATATATATATATATATATATATATATATATATATATATATATATATATATATATGTATATATACATATATGTGTATATATATATATATATATATATATATATATATATATATATATATATATATATATATATATATATATATATATGTCGTACTTAGTAGCCAGAACGCACTTCTCGGCCAACTATGCAAGGCCCGATTTGCCTAATAAGCCAAGTTTTCCTGAATTAATATATTTTCTCTATTTTTTTCTTATGAAATGTGAGAGCTACCAATTTCATTATGTATGAGGTCAATTTTTTTTATTGGAATTAAAATTAACGTAGATATATGACCGAACCTAACCAACCCTACCTAACCTAACCTAACCTAACCTATCTTTATAGGTTAGGTTAGGTTAGGTAGCCGAAAAAGTTAGGTTAGGTTAGGTTAGGTAGGTTAGGTAGTCGAAAAACAATTTATTTCATGAAAACTTGGCTTATTAGGCAAATCGGACCTTGCATAGTAGTATGAGAAGTGCGTTCTGGCTACTAGGTACGACATATATATATATATATATATATATATATATATATATATATATATATATATATATATATATATATATATATATATATATATATATATATATATATATAATATAATATACAGTAGAATAAAGGGTGGAAGCCCACTGGGAATTGTGTCAAGGAAAACCCAGCGCAAGACGCCGTCAAAGTAGCAGGTGCGGGCCCTGTCAATCAGAGTAGCAAAGTCCTTGCTTTCTTACCTTGAGAGTAACAACAAGACCAGACCATGAAGATGCCAACATAGAAGATTGGCGTAAGATGCTAACCACATTTCTTCACTGCTCGACTAACAGCGGCCACTACACTTGTCTTTGTGTGTACCCCTGTTTAGCATTCTGATCCTTCCCTTCTTTTCTCCTTTATGCCTTATTCCTTACCCTTATGTTTACAATATATTTTCATTGTTTACATCTGACCCCATTGTTCAATCCATTTGTATTCACCTGACTCACTATTAGTATAAATATAATGTCCTGTACTGTAATATCACTTGAGAATGAACCATGTAAGTTTGAAACGTTGTGCAATTTTATAATAAATGTAATACATTTTACAGGTATTCAATTCTTTTTCTTCACCTTGAAAACGAACATGACTTTTGGTGTACACCTCTTTCAGCTGAACCCTGAGGCAAGAGCACTAGTAAGAGGGATTGAAACCCTAAACCAGAAAATTGTTAATATGGAATATGCTGAGAGATTCAATGAGACATGTATAAAAAAAAACTGCTGCCAGTATACACCAATATATATATATATATATATATATATATATATATATATATATATATATATATATATATATATATATATATATATATATATATATATATATAAATATATATATATATATATATATATATATATATATATATATATATATATATATATATATATATATATATATATGTCGTACCTAGTAGCCAGAACGTACTTCTCAGCCTACTATGCAAGGCCCGATTTGCCTAATAAGCCAAGTTTTCATGAATTAATGGTTTTTCGACTACCTAACCTACCTAACCCAACCTAACCTAACTTTTTCGGCTACCTAACCTAACCTAACCTATAATGATAGGTTAGGTTAGGTTAGGTAGGGTTGGTTAGGTTTGGTCATATAACTACGTTAATTTTAACTCCAATACAAAAATATTGACCTCATACATAATGAAATGGGTAGATTTATCATTTCATAAGAAAAAAATTAGAGAAACTATATTAATTCAGGAAAACTCGGCTTATTAGGCAAATCGGGCCTTGAATAGTAGGCTGAGAAGTGAGTTCTGGCTACTAGGTACGACATATATATATATATATATATATATATATAATCTCGTACCTAGTAGCCAGAACGCACTTCTCAGCCTACTATGCAAGGCCCGATTTGCCTAATAAGCCAAGTTTTCATGAATTAATTGCTTTTTGACTACCTAACCTACCTAACCTAACCTAACTTTTTCGGCTACCTAAGCTAACCTAACCTATAAAGATAGGTTAGGTTAGGTAGGGTTGGTTAGGTTCGGTCATATATCTACGTTAATTTTAACTCCAATAAAAAAAATTGACTTCATACATAATGAAATGAGTAGCTCTATCATTTCATAAGAAAAAAATAAGAGAAAATATATTAATTCAGGAAACTTGGCTTATTAGGCAAATCGGGCCTTGCATAGTAGGCTGAGAAGTGCGTTCTGGCTACTAGGTACGACATATATAGATATATATATTTATATATGTCGTACCTAGTAGCCAGAACGCCCTTCTCGGCCTACTATGTAAGGCCCGATTTGCCTAATAAGCCAAGTTTTCCTGAATTAATATATTTTCTCTAATTTTTTTCTTATGAAATGATAAAGCTACGCATTTCATTATGTATGAGGTCAATTTTTTTTTATTGGAGTTAAAATTAACGTAGATATACGACCGAACCTAACCAACCCTACCTAACCTAACCTAACCTATCTTTATAGGTTAGGTTAGGTAAGGTAGTCGAAAAAGTTAGGTTAGGTTAGGTTAGGTAGGTTAGGTAGTCGAAAAACAATTAATTCATGAAAACTTGGCTTATTAGGCAAATCGAGCCTTGCATAGTAGGCTGAGAAGTGAGTTCTGGCTACTAGGTACGACATATATATATATTTATATATATTTATATATATTTATATATATATATATATATATATATATATATATATATATATATATATATATATATATATATATATGTCGTATCTAGTAGCCAGAACGCACTTCTCAGCCTACTATGCAAGGCCCGATTTGCCTAATAAGCCTAGTTTTCATGAATTAATTGTTTTTTTTCGACTACCTAACCTACCTAACCTAGCCTAACCTATCTTTTTCGGCTACCTAACCTAACCTAACCTATAAAGATTGGTTAGGTTAGGTTAGTTAGGGTTGGTTAGGTTCGGTCATATATCTACGTTAATTTTAACTCCAATAAAAAAAATTGACCTCATACATAATTAAATAGGTAGCTTTATCATTTCATAAGAAAAAAATTTGAGAAAATATATTAATTCATGAAAACTTGGCTTATTAGGCAAATCGGGCCTTGCATAGTAGGCTGAGAAGTGCGTTCTGGCTACTAGGTACGACATATATATATATATATATATATATATATAATATATATATATATATATATATATATATATATATATATATATATATATAAATGGAAATGTTCGTTTGTTCAAAATCGCTAATCTCCGAAAGTTCTTCACTGATTGCTTTAAAATTTTCACAAACCGTTTGCTTTGCACCCGAGCTCGTTTATATATACATACTATATATATGTCATGTATATTACGGAAAAAAAACATGCTTCTTTTGAAAAACTGTGTTTTTCAAGTGTTTTTCCTCTGAAGGAAATCTTCGAAACCTCTTTACCGACCGCTTTAAAATTTTGACACAACGTTGCATTCGAATAGGCGAGTGTTTTTATATACCTACTATATACATTACTCACCTGTGACAGTAGAAAACGTGGATTTTTTTAAAAACAGCGCCATCTGTTGGACGTAATAGCAACATATGCTGTAATCTCCGAAAGTTCTTCACCGATTGCTTTAAAATTTTTACACAACGTTCGATTCAAATAAGCGCGTGTTTGTAAATACCTACTATATAAATGCAATACCTGTGACAGGTAAAAACATGCTTTTTTCTTTTAAATCGCGCCATCTGTTGCAAGTATGAGCTACAAACGCAATACTAAATTTGTTACAATTCCATTTCAATGTTTTAAATTGCATTGATAAATAAAACTTTCATAGATTTCGATTTATTTTCATTTTTATGAAATTCTTTTGTATGATATTGTGTGAAATTGAAATATTTAGTTAGTATTTTTTGTTTTTGTTTTGAAAATCAGAAAATGGACAACTCATTTATTTCACAGCTGGAAATGTGCAACATATAGCCGTGAATCCACCGGCAACAATGTTAACTGCTTTCTTCACGTTATGTCAGAATGACGCGTTTGCGAAAACACTGCTGTATTCGCAAGTGGCTATGTATTACATATGGAATGCGAGTAGAAAATCAGAGTTCCACTGGGGCTGCCGAGCTGTGTGGACGTGTCATTTGCCCGCTCCGGCAGTTTTGGGGTGGTTGCTCTTTTCGACAGCAGGGAGTGTGGGTGTCTCTACCCTCCCTGCTGTTCCTGGTAGTGTTTTTTTTTTTTTTTTTTTTTTTTTTTTTTTTTTTTTTTTTTTTCTTCTTTTTAGCAGGGATAATCCTGCGCGGGCCCTAAGCCTCTGGCTGGCCCACTAAGTGATGCTTGTTTCCGTTTTACTTGGGCGGAGGATGAGTATTCATGACTCGTATGGTCGCTTCAGTAAGAATTTGCCATATGTGTTTAACAACTTCCTCTGCTCTGTTGAATCTAAGGTGAAATCTGAACGGGTTTGTAACTGTGCACTGTGTTAGATAATGTTCCAGTGGTCTGTCGGGCAATCCTCCACAGTGATGACATTTCCTCTCATCCTCCGGAACCTGTAAGCCTATTTCCCATGCACATGGGTATCCAAGCCTGATGCGATGTAAGTGCACTTCTGTTGTTCTACTGCCCCCTTTCATCAAACTAAGTGGTTCGTAGTTGGTTGAATTCTTGTACCAACCCGCAGATCCTGATGTGGCAACTGCTGTGGTGTGGTCACTGTACATCATTCGCATTGCTCTGTTTCGAATGACTTTCTTCATCTGGGATAGACTCTGTGGTATGTAAATGTCTACATTTCCCCTTTTAGTAGTAAGTTTTGCAGCTTCGTCTGCAATGTCATTTCCTATTAGTCCCACATGACTCGGCACCCAGTTGATAAGTACCTGTCGGCCTTGGCGTTGGAGTGTGTGCATGAATGACAAGACATTTGTGATCAGATGGATGTTATCACATATGTGTTCTTGTTGCAAGGTTTCAATGGCGGTTCTCGAATCTGTATGGATGATAACATGTTGTCGGTGTTCAGCAAGAGCATGTTCCAAAGCCTTTTGAATGGCTAGCATCTCTGTTTGTAAAGTCGAACACCCATTTGAGAGCCTCCAACTATATACAGAGTTTCCTGCTTTAACTGCAGCTCCGGTTTCTTGTCCCTGCTGGTCTACTGACCCATCCGTGAAGTAAGTGAAGCTGTCGGATGCCATGTTTGCTTCTATATGCATCTGTGCAATGTTACGTAGCAGATGAGGATGTGACAGGTTCTTCTTTCCTTCAAGAGTCATAATCTTAAAGTCTGCTGGCAGAGATTCCCAAGGGGCTTGTAGAACAAAGTCTGCATGTATGTCGTCGACACCCCTCTCAGTGACTGTTAGCCATATCGAACGTATTGATGGTGTTTATCGCACAATGGGTCCACCTGTTGCCATTGGAGGCTCTTCTGTCCAGAGTTAGTGCTCCAGTGATTATATCTTTAAGTGAACTGATTCTAGGTCTAGTCAATATCTTGGTCAGCATGCACGCAGCAATCCCCTTTACCCTTATTTCAATCGACGGTAGCTTCGTTTCGAGTCTTAGGTTCAGTATTTTAGTCCATCTGAGAGCACCTGTTATGATTCGCAACGCATCATTTTGAAGAACCTCAACGTTTGCCCACTGACCAGGAGAAAGAGTGAGTAAGGCAGGTGCTGCATAATCAACCAGGGCACGAACGGCGTGTATGTAAAACATTCTCAACACTCTGTGTCCCGCTCCTAGACGGGGCCCTGTGATTGCTCTCATTATATTCATTCGTGACTTTGCTCTCTCCTTTAGATGTTGAATTTGCTTATTGAATGTCATTTTAAAATCAATCCACACTCCGAGATATCGATATTGTGTAAACCACTGAAGGTTAATGTCTTGAATGCGTAGGTGCCTGTCTGGAGTGTTGCCACCTAGTCTCATCGCCTTAGACTTCTGTGCAGAGACTTTTAGCCCTAAAACACTGCATTCAGATGTCACTTTATCTAAGCACCTTGAGCTTTATGTAGAAGTGAAGGACCTGTAATGACTAATGCTATATCATCAGCATAGCTTAGCAATTTAACCCCTTCGGTAAAGGTCATGGTAACAAGGTTTTCCATAAGGATGTTAAAAAGACTAGGACTGAGGACTCCTCCTTGTGGAGTCCCATTCTCGTGCAAGTGGTAGTCCGACACTTGTCCTTGCAACTTGACTCTGGTATACCTGTGACTTAGGTAATCTTGAATCCATGCTAGCATTTTCCCCTTCACACCTTTTTTAACTAAGGTGTGCTTGCGGGCTTGCAAGTTCAAATGCTTTTTCTAGATCAAGGAAGACCACTATAGCTGGACCCGAGTTAACTGTTCCTAGTAATGTTGCTATGCAGTTGGCAGTACCCACACCTCTAGTGAAGCCAAATATGTGTTTATGAAGGTCTCCAGTCTTCCACAGTAGCCTATTTAAGACCATCCGTTCTGCAATTTTACTAATGCATGACGTTAATGAAATGGGTCTGTAATTGCCAGGTTCTTTCGGCTTAGGAATCGGTAAGATGTCTGCTTTCTTCCAAGAGGTTGGTAGTTTGCCTTGCTGCCAAGAAGCATTGATGACGTCCAAGATTCCTCGTTCTCCAGCAGGACCTGCATGTGCGATCATTGAGTATGTAATGTTATCAGCACCTGGTGCAGTGTCCTTACCACCTTTTTTGGCTCTGCTTAGTTCCTGTTCGGTGAAGGGACAGTCACACTCGTCATTCATAGCTATGCCCTCATGAATGACTGTCATCCTCTCTTTTTTTAAGTGTACTTGCTGCCTTCGGACCATTGCAGGAAGCTGATATGAAGCTGTTCTTTCTGCAAATTGGAGAGCAAGTCTCTCAGCCTCCTGCAATGGTTGAAGACATGCCTGTGGCCGGGCTGGACGACCTGATATAGTTTTAATCTGACCCCATATCTACTATGTTCATTTAGAGTTTGACACCACTCAAACCATCTTGCCTCCTTTACTTCTCTAGAAACTCGTCTTGCTTCAGATATCACCGCTCTGAGCAGAGTTCTTCCGTCTGGAGTGGGGTTTCTCGGGTTTCTCTTTAGATGTTTTCTGAAGATGTTGACTCTGTGGTTCTGTTCTTTAACTTCATTACTATAGAACAATAGTTCTTTCGTTTTGTGTTACCTGTGATAATGATTGGAATAGCTTTGTTTGCAGCAGCTGCAACGGCTTCCTGCAGATCGGTCTCGTGTATGTTCAAATCCTCAGGTGGCGTGTACGTTGCATACCATTTGTCAAGTTCTGCTTGGTATACATTCCAATTGGCCTTTCCTAAATTCCACCGAGGCTGCGCAGGTGGTGGAGGAGGTCGTGCCAGGTTTAGTGTCGTGACAGTAGCATAGTGGTCACTGGTGATCACCGGGTCTACTTCCCACTTCGCCTGTTGCTGGAGTGCTGTTGAGATGAATGTAAGATCAAGGGAACCTCCTAGAATGTGAGTGGGTTCCCCAGTGTTGAGAAGCGTAATTTCAGGTACTTCACGCAGAGCTGCAGCTAAATGGCGCCCATCTGCATTGGCTGGCCCAGTTGCACCTAACTCTGGATGATGAGCATTAAAATCTCCAGCAATAATTACATTTTTCTGCGTGGCCAAGGCAAGCACTGCCTCTGCTTCTAGTTTACGTCTAGGGGGCTTGTAGACGTTGTATATGAGGAGCTCAAAATTAGCCATATTCACTGTAACTGCTAATACCTCTACTCCATCCCCACATGAAACTGAGTCTATTTTCTTGCTGGGTATGGTGTTTCTGACTAGGGTCATTAATCCTCTTTGTCTCCCCTGCTCATACGGTAGAACATAGTGCCGATATCCAGCCAATCTGAAGGATTTCGTGGCAGGGAAAAGAGTTTCCTCCAAAACGATTAAATCTGCTTTCGTGCTGATTGCAGCCTCCTGAAGTGTGTGTTTTTTATTTCCAAGACCTTGTATGTTCCACTGCAGAATTCGGAATGGCCAGACGACGGGTTCGGTTGGTGTTGCTTGTTCTACTAGAACTCCTCCTCGGAATCGACCTCTATATTCTCCGCCTCGCAAGTCGTATCGCTGCAAATCGGACTGCATTGCCAGGTCGTGGTCAACCCCGACGTTGTTGGAATCTGTGCATAACTGTGGTCCATCGATATGTTGTTGGAAGTGCTGCAGGTCGGACTGCATGGATTGTCCATGGTCATCCCCGGCATTGTTGGAATCTGTGCAGAACTGTGGTCCATCACTTTGTTGGTGGTATTGCTGCAAGTCGGACTGCATTGAATGCTCGTGGCCGTTTCTTGTGTTGGTGGAACCTGTGCATCTCTGCTGTTCAATACGTCTTTGTTGGCGTTGCTGCATATCAGACTGCATTGGCTGTTGTTGTCTGTCTCCCGTGTCGGGAGAGTCTGTCGATCGTGGGTGGACACTGCTTCTTGCAGTTGCGTTTGTGAATGTTTATGTTCCGGTGTCGTGACTATCCGACTGGTGTCGGTAGTCAGTATGTCCAAGTTGCGTTGTTTGTCCTCTCGTGCTCCATCCTGCCGGAGACTGTCTATTTCTCGTGTAACTGTGGTCTGCTGCACGATCTTGTCCATTATCACACAAGCGATGTCTTGAGTCTGTTGCTGTGAGGCGTTCTGCGTCATCTGTAGGCAAGTGATAATGGTCTCTGCCATGATCTTCACGATGGTTTTCAGCTGGACCTCGGTAAAACTGTATAGCTGGTGAGTAGATTCCGAAAGTAAGTGTTTGCTGCTCTTTTGCATTTGCTGTACTTCTGCAACACTTTCGTGTAATGTCTGATTCGGAATTAACAGATTCGGGAAATTTTGCACTGTGAGAGCGGGTGGCTGTTGTGGCTGTGCACGAGTGTTCCAGACGTTGGTGTTGGTGGATGTACTGCTGGTCAGTGTGTTGACCCTGGCCTGAGCCGTCTGCACTCTTTGTTTCCGTGCAGAGCAGGTCGTGCTCCAGGCATGATGTTTGCCTCCACAATTTGGACATTTGGCTGTTGTGGTCTGGTTTGCCTTGTGCTTGGCAATACAGTCTTTGGTTGGATGTCTCAGGCTGCACACTCCGCACCTCTCCTGTCCTGTGCAGCGTGACTGATGGTGGCCGTATTTCTGACACCTGAAGCAGCGTAGGGGTTCCGGTACGTATGGCCTCTGTCGGTATGTCCCCCAATTTCCAAGACCGAAAGTTTCTGGCACATGTCCCATGACAGTCACCAGAACCTGACGCGTCGCTGCCTTGTCTACTTTTGTGTGGCAACGTTCCGCATTCAGGACTTGCTTGTGTTCCAGCACTGGATCCAGGGGAAAGTCGATTGGGTATCCCAAAAGCACGACTCGTGTTTTTCGTTCTGAAGGGTCCAGCTTTACCAAGCACACAGGTTTCCCCTGCAGGACTCTTACCTTCTCTAAGTAATGTGCAGTCTGTTGGTCTTGAGGTGTCATTATTATTTCTCCCTTCAGGTTGACTGTAATGGAAAGTTTGAGCTCTGGTTGTTCTTTTTCCATCGCCGTTACTACTCCATATGCTGTAGGAAAGTGGTCGGTCTGCATGATCTTGAATTTTGGAAGAGGTGCAGAGGCTGGCGATGTCAGGTGTGAGACTGGTGGTGTCCTCCCCTGTCTCATACTGCTGTCCTGCGGCTGGGCTGTGGAGAGAGGAACAATGGCGGACGCTGGCTGGCGTGAAACTGGTGGTGTCCTCTCCTGACTCATACTGCCGTCCTGCGGCTGTGTTGTGGACAGAGAAGCATTGACTGACACGGGCTGGTGTGTGACTGACGCTGTCCTCTCTAGGTCCATTACGTCCGCTGACTTGCTGGTAGAAGCAAGTGGTAAAGCCTCGATAGCAGTTTTCTTTGGTGCCTGCTGCACATCGGTCCACCGTCCCTCCTCGTCCGAAAGCTGCTTCCATTCCCTCTTGCGCTGAGCCTTCCCCATGGCTCTCTTCACGTAGTGAGAACCGACTCAAACCACTGGAGCGAGCAGGCAACACTTCCTCACTGCACGGTAGCTCAGGAGCCCCCTGGTAGTGGTGTTTACGATGGGCTGCCTTATTCCGGCTGTCGTGTGGCTAAACTCCATATGATTGGAGTTTACTTGCCATGCTGGTTACCCGTTGGTGGACTTAGTCTTGAGTGACATGCTTCACGTCCTGGTACAGGAAGTGTATGGTGTAGAGCTGGTAACTGCTCGCTGTGTCGTCATTAAGTTTGTAGGGGAGGCGGTGTACCGTGTGTTTCTCTAGAAGTACGAGGGATGTACTTTGCAGCTGCAGGATGGTGCAGGGTCTGTGACTATTTCGGACCGTAGTGGAGCTGTAACTTATGTCAGTGTACATGGAGCCCCCATGGAGTTTCCTGAGGATCTCCTGCGGCGATTCTTCCAGAGGTACGGCTCCGTCGTCAGTGTGCGGATGAACTAGCTATCGTCTGGCACATATTCCGGTGTGAAGACCAACGTTCGGACCCTCGGGATGTGGCTGAGGTCGGACATTCCATACTCTATCCGGCTGTTGAGGTACTACGTGCGGGTGTTCTATGCCCGGCAACCCCGCACTTGCTTCCGGTGTGGATTGTTGGGGCATCAGGCTGCCGGGTGTACTGCTGATCCGGTAGCTCCTGTGAACTTGTTCTGTGAGGAGGATTTCCCGCCGCTCCCTCTGGAGGAGGACTCCGGGGGTGAGGAGGTGAGCGTCCCGTTCGCTGCTGAGGCTCTCCCAGCGTTCCCCGATGTTTCCCCGGTTGTCGCAGACCCTCCTCCTGGTGTTGCGGTGCCGTCGGATGTTCCTCCTGACCATATCTCTGGCCCTGCCGTTCCTGTGGACCTTCCTGGTGATCCCTGTGGAGCGTCACCGTCTGCTTCCTCGTCTTTGGCTGTGGAACCTGCCCCTGCGTCCTCCCCTCGGGTCCCTCCTGTACTGGGTGCTGGGGTGGCTGCGGAGCCTCCTACTGTGTGTGGTTCGGTTCCCCCTGTGGTAGAGGCTGCTGCCGTTCTGCGTCGGGCGTCAGTTCGTCCGGCTGGTGGTGCCCGTGTTTCTGGGTCTGCTTCCAGCTCTGACGATATTCGGCCGGAGCCCAAACGTTCCAGGCGTTCGTCGTCCGCCTGGGCCGATGTTGGGGATTTTAGTGACTGTGGACGGTGTGGGTCCGAATGCGCCGTTGGCTCCACAGTTAGTGGAGGTGGAGGTCCACGTGCCTGCTGGTGACGGTGGCTGTGTCGCACGTGCGCCTTCTGCTCCTCCACCAGAGGGCTCTCCGTGGTGGGGGGTGGTGGCTTCCGCTGCCAGAGATGGTGGAGATGCTGGTGCTGGGCGTGGCCTGGTGGTGACTATGCGGAAGGATCCACGCCGATCGGATTCCCGGCTGTCGTTCGACGGTGTGCCAGTAGCTGCTGATGCCCCTGTGGTGGTGCCCTCTGTGCGGGTCTGTGCTCACAGGATGTGCATTGGGCACCTGTTGGACGTGTTGCCGGAGTCTGCGTTGCCGCAGAGTCACTGGAGGAGGATTGCTACGCTACCATTGTACGAGGAGCCGCGGAACTTTAGTGACGAGCCTGTCTTCGTGTGGGAGCCTGTGCCAATCACTTGCCTCCGGCGTAATACCATTTGGATTCCCTGTTTGCGGATATTTGTTGCCGGGGTTCCGGATGAGATGGCGTCCCCGGTGGATGGTCTCGACCCTTGGTGGTGGTTGCTCTGGGAGGCGTTTCATGTCCGGTTCCCTAGGAGTTTATTTCCGGACAAGTATGTCTCCTGATTTCCTGACTTCTGTGTTTCCTCTTGTCCTGAGTGCCTTTATGGCTGCTTGTTTGCCCTTGTGTAGTTTATGTCCGTGCCTCCCCCTTTTTTGGGGGGCGTAGCAGGTAGTTTGGTGTGAGTTTTTCTTTGTGTATTCATTTATTGTGTTATTTCTTTGCCCTATGTGTTATATTCATGCTTAAAGTGTTGTGTTTGTTTGTTATATATTGTGATTTTTTGTGTATTTACATGTTGTTCATAATGTTATACATTGTTGTTGGTCCTTCCGGCCGGTGTGATTGTCTTGTTTTGTTTTTTCTTGCTGAATGCTTTATAATGTTACTATGTTTTATTGTTTTCTTTGCCGTGCTTGCCTATTTGTACATTATTTACTGTTTTGTCTTGATGTGTGTATTTCTTACCTCCATTGTTACCTCCGGTTTTGTTAATTGTTGTGCTGGGCTGTCGGTCCTTCTGGCCGGCGGTTTTTTGTTTGTTGTGTACTGTTTCCTTTATTGTTTTATTGTATTTATTGTTTTTCCCTTGTATGCTTGCATGTAAAAATAAAAAATAAAAAATAGCCGTGAATCCACCGGCTACAATGTTAACTGCTTTCTTCACGTTATGTCAGAATGACGCATTTGCGAAAACACTGCTGTATTCGAAAGTGGTTATGTATTACATATGGAATGCGAGTAGAAAATCATTTGAACGATGTAAACGAGGAGAGCGAGTCGATGGACAACCTGGCATATTCAAACAATCTAAGATAGGCAGATTGTAAACCATGCATCCCAGTCAAGATGAATGCTTCTTTCTTCGCATGCTGTTGGTAAATGTGCCCGGTTCAACGTCATTCCAGCAATTGAGATTTGTCAAACGGCGTCATACATGCCACTTTCCGTAGTGCATGTCAAGTTCTGAATTTATTGGTGAACGACAGACACTGGGATTTTTGCATTAATTACGCATCAAACACGTCACATCCAAATCAAATTCGTGCATTGTTTGCAATCATATTCATTAGACAGCTGTTACGGGCTGCTTCCTGGGGAGGATAACAAAACGGAGGCCTGGTCGTGGACCGGGCATCGGGGACACTAAGCCTTAAAATCATCTCAAGATAACCATCAACAAAGCTTGTGCGCTTTATATTAAGACACAGATTGCTTCTCACATGGACAGTTATATGTTGCGTGTTCTAGAGTCGGCAAACAAGACAATCTCCGTATCTAAATAGACAATAGAACAACAAAAAATATTGTATACCCACAAGCATTGTGAAATTAAACATTCCAGAAATGTGCACTTTCTCTTTTCTCTCTTTTCCATTTATCCAGACTGAGCCACAGCAACGCGTGGCGGGTACAGCTAGTATATAAATTAAAATGGAAATGTTCGTTTGTTCAAAATCGCTAATCTCCGAAAGTTCTTCACCGATTGCTTTGAAATTTTCACACAACGTTCCCTTCGCATCTGAGCGGGATTTTATATACATACTATGTACATATCACGTTTTTAAGGAGGAAGAAACATTTTTTTTTGTATACTGTGTTTTCCTTGTGTATTTCGTGTGAAGAAAATCTTCGAAACTTCTTTACCGATTGCTTTGAAATTTTTACACAACGGTGCATTCGAATAGGCGCGTGGTATTATATACTACTATATACATACCACACCTGTGGCAGGAAAAAAACATGCTATTTTCGAAAAACGCTGTAATCTCTGAATGTTTTTCACTGATTTCTTTGAAATTTTGACATAACGTTCCACTCGAATACGCGCATATTTTTAAATACATACTATATAGATGCAATACCTGTGACAGATAAAAACATGCTTCTTTTGAAAATCCACGCCATCTATTGCACGTAAGAGCAAGACGCTATGCTAATTATGTTACGATTCCATTTCATTGTTTCCAATTGCATTGATAAATTGAATTTTCATACATTTTGATTTATTTTCATTTTGATTTATCTATATTGTGTGACATTGTGTTGAAATTTAGCTGTTTTTTTTACCATACTGTTCATTTCGTAGGTATAGCTTATTTTTCATTTTTTTTTTCATTTCGTTTTTTAAACTGTTCTTTTTTTCAGTGCAATTTACGGTACAATTAAGCTGTGTCGATTGATCTGCGTTTGAATTGAAATATTTCGTTAGTACTTTTTATTTTGTTTTGCCAACAAGGAAATGGACAGAGCGTTTATTTCATAGCTGCAAATGTGCAACAAATAGGCATGAATCCACCGGCTACAATGTTAACTGCTTTCTTCACGTTATGTCAGAATGATGCGTTTGCGAAAACACTGCTGTATTCGCAAGTGGCTGCGTATCACATATGGAATGCGAGTAAAAAACATTTGAGCAACGCAAACGAAGAGAGCGAATCGATGGACAACCTTGCATATTCAAACAAACTAAGATAGGCAGACTGTACACCATTCATCCCAATCAAGATGAATGCTTCTTTCTTCGCATGCTGTTGGTAAACGTTCCCGTCGAACGTTCTTCCAGCAATTTAGATTTTTCAAATGACGTTACACATACCACTTTTCGTAGTGCATGTCAAGCTCTGAATTTATTGGAGAACGACAGACACCAAGATGTATGCATTAATGACGCGTGAAACACGTCACATCCAAATCAGATTCGTGTATTGTTTGCAATCATATTAACCGCCTACTCTCCATCTCAAACACAGTTATGTGAGAAATGTAAATTGCACACGGCTTCAGATATTGTTCGTCGAATATGCAAGGAAAACTCAAATATGAACATGGATTTCCCAGCAGAAATCTACAAAGAAACGTTGATAATGATTGAAGATATGTGCTTAGAAATTGCGAACAAAGTTCTCATTCAGTTGGGAATGTCATCACCGAATCGATCTGTTGCTGCTTCGTTCGTTGTAGAATTGGGTCGTGAACCAAATTACAAAACGGGTGAACTGTTGTCGTATGTGCACTCAAATATTCCTAAGCTAACTCTTGAGCAAAAATGCATTTACTACCAAATTATTAAAATTGTCAATAATGGGATTGGAGAAATCTTCTTAGATGCGCCAGGAAGAACTGGTAAAACTTTCCTAATTAGATTGATTTTTGCAGCAATTCGATTAAAAAATGGCATAGTCTTAGCACTTTCATGGTCCGGAATAGCTGCGATATTGCTTCCAGGTGGAAGAACTGCTCATTCGGCTTTGAAATTGCCATTGAACATGCAATTCATTGAAACTCCCACGTGCAACCTTTCCAAAGCATCTGGGATGGGAAAAATATTGCAGAAATGCAAACTTATTGTTTGGAATGAATGCACAATGCACCACAAAATATCACTCGAGGCTATTGATCGATCATTGCAAGATTTGCGTGGAAACATCAGCTCATTTGGGAATGCATTAATATTGCTTGCAGGAGATTTCAGGCGAACGCTCCCTGTAATTCCTTGTTCGACACCAGCGAACGAAATATTTGCTTGCCTGAAATGCTGTACTTTGTGGCATAACGTACAGACATTAAACTTAACTACAAATGTGAATATCCAGCTGCAAAACGATCCGTCAGCTGAGATATTCTCACAACAATTTCTGGAAACTGGGAACGGAAACGTGCCGGTTGATCTAACCTCAGGACGAATTTCATTGCCTCATGACTTCTGCAATTTAGTGACGTCAAAAGAAGAATTGGTTGTAAAAGTATTTTCCAATATTCAAATCAAATATAAGAATCACGATGGGCTGAATGAACGAGCTATTCTTGCGGCCTAGAACAAAGACGTCTACGAACTTAACAATGTTATTCATTCTAACATTCAAAGCGAGGCAGTCACACACAAGACCGTCGACATTGTTGTGGAAGCAGATGAAGCGGTTAATGATCCAACAGATTTTTTTAATTTACTATCTGCCAGGGATACCACCACACGTACAGCTGCAATTGAAAATCGACGTGCCAATTATCATGTTGCGAGATATCAACCAGACAAAGCTTTGCAACGGCACGTGGCTTGCAGTAAAAAAATAATCAGCAATGTCATAGATAGCAACAATTTTGACAGGACCTTTCAAAGGTGAAGATGTCCTCATTCCTCTCATTCTTATGATTCCAACGTATATGCCATTTCAATTTAAGAGATTTTACTTTCCAATTCGATTGGCGTTTGCAATCAGCATTGCAGGGCGCCTGACAGCTGAGTGGACAGTGCTTCGGATTTGTAGTCCTGAGGTTCCGGGTTCGATCCTCGGTGGAGGCGGAGAAAAATGGTCAAAAAATGTTTTTTTCACCCCGGATGCCCCCCCTGTTACACAGCAGTAAATATATGCCTGGGAATTAGACAGCTGCTACGGGCTGCTTCCTGGGGAGGATAACAAAACGGAGGCCTGGTCGTGGGATAACCTCAAGATATCCAGCAACAAAGCTCAGGGCCGATCTTTAAAATTGTGCGCTTTATATCAAAGCATGGATTGCTTCTCACATGGACAGTTATATGCTGCATGTTCTAGAGTCGGCAAACAAGACAATCTCTATATCTAAAAAGACAATAGAACTACAAAAAATATTGTATACCCACAAGCATTGTGAAATTAAACATACCAGAAATGTGCACTTTCTCTTTTCTCTCTTTTTCATTTATCCAGACTGAGCCCAGCAACGCGTGGAGGGTACAGCTAGTATATAAATACAAATAGAAATGCTCGTTTGTTGAAAATCGCTAATCTCCGAAAGTACTTCACCGATTGCTTTGAAATTTTCACTCAACGTTCCATTCGCATCCGAGCAGGTTTTTATATACATACTATATAAATGTCACGTCTGTTACGGTAAAAAACATGATTTTTCGGAAATACTGTGTTTTTCATGTCTTTTTTATGTGAGGGAAATCTTCGAAACCTCTTTACCGATTGCATTTAAATTTTGACACAACGTTGCATTCAAATAGGCGCATCTTTCTTTATATATCTACTATATACATGCCTCACCTGTGACAGTAAATAACATGCTTTTTTGAAAAACAGCGCCATCTGTTGAACGCAAGGGCAACACACGCTTTAATCTTCGAAAGTTCTTCACCAAGTGCTTTGAAATTTGACACAACGTTGCATTCGAATAGGCGCATCTTTTTATATACCTACAATATAGATGCCACCTCTGTGACGGGTAAAAACATGCGTTTTTTAAAAACAGCGCCATCTGTTGCACCTAATGGCAACATGCACGCTATACTAAATATATCTCGAATTCTATTTCAATGTTTCCGATTGCATTGATAAATTTTATTTTCATAGATTTAATTTTTTTTTTTAGTTAATTCTTTTGTGTGACACTGTGTTGGAATTGAGCTGTATGTTTACCATACCATTCATTTCGTAAGTATAGGTATAGATGCCACACCTGTGACAGGTAAAACTATGCTTTGCTTGAAAAATAGCGCCATCTGTTGCATATAAGAGCAACACACATGCTATACTAGATATATTACAGTTCCATTTCAATGTTTCTGATTGCATTGATAAGTTGAATTTTCCTAGATTTTGATTTAATTTTTTGTGTGAATTGCGTTGGAATTGAGCTGTGTTGTTTACCAGACCGTTCATTTCGTGAAAATAGTTTATTTTGTTATTTTTTCAGATTTTCATTTCATTTTTTAACTGTTTTTCTTATACTTCAGTGATGGGAACATCAGATCACTTGATGTTCCCAATTTTCTGATGGGAACATCAGACCATTTGGGAAAGCATCGGATGAGGGAGTGGGGAATGGTGGGGATGATGAGGGGATGGAAGTGATAGATGGTGGGGAGGATGAGGCGACAAGGGAGGGGGTAATTCTACGGAAGGACGAGGGGACTAGGTTTTTTAGGGTGGTGGGGACAAGAGGATGGGGAAATGAAGAATGGTAGGGAGGACAAAGGGACAGGGGAGTGGGGGAATGGTGGGAAGGAAGAGGGGGATAGTGGAGTGGGGAATGGTGGGGAGGAAGAGGGGATGAAGAGGGGATGGTGGAGTGGGGAATGGTTGGGAGGCCAAAAAGACGGGTGAGGGGGGGAATGGTGGGGAGGACTGAGGGACAGGGAAGGTTGCTGTGGCCAGGTACTGCTATTATATTAATAAAAATGGAAATGTTCGTTTGTTCAAAGTCGCTAATCTCCGAAAGAACTTCACCGATTGCTTTGAAATTTTCACACAACGTTCCATTCGTATCCGAGCAGGTTTTTATATACATACTATACAGATGTCACGTATGTGACGGTAAAAAAAAATGTTTTTTTTTTCTGAAAAACTGTGTTTTTCATGTGAGGGAAATCTTCGAAACCTCTTTACCGATGGCTTTGAAATTTTGACACAACGTTGCATTCGAATAGGCACGTCTTTTTATATACCTTCTATATAGGTGCCACACCTGTGACAGGTAAAACTATGTATTTCTTGAAAAACAACGCCATCTGTTGCATGTAAGAGCAACACACATGTTATACTAATTATGTTACAATTCCATTTAAATTTTTCGGATTGCATTGATAAATTGAATTTTCATAGATTTTGATTTATTTTAATTTTGATTTAAACATTTTGTGTGAATTGCATTGGAATTGAGGTGTGTTGTTTTCCATACTGTTTATTTCGTGAGTATAGTTTTTTCATATTTTCATTTCATTTTTAACTGTGTTTCTTGTATTTCAGTGATGAGAACATCAGATCACTTGATGTTCCCAATTTTCTGATGGGAACATGAAATCATTTGGGAAGGCATCGGACTAGGGAGTGGGGAATGGTGGGGATGACGAGGGGACGGAAGTGAGAGATGGTGGGGAAGACGAGGGGACAAGGGAGGGGAGGTAATGGTGGGGAAGGACAAGGGGACGAGGGAGTTTGGGATGGTGGGGACGAGAGGATGGGGGAATGGAGAATGATGGGGAGGACAAAGGGACAGGGGAGTGGGGCATGATTGGATGGAAGAGGGGATGGGGGAATGGAGAATGGTGGGGAGGACAAAGGGACAGGAGAGTGGGGCATGGTTCAACCCGTTCTCGCACTTTCGTATAGTCAATATTGACTTATTAAATACGTGCGTTTGTGACATACTAAACATACTAGTTTACCTTGAAAAGCTTCATAGAAAACACCGACCTTACCTAACCTTCTTAGTATGTTAAGATAAGCATCTTATTGCTTCGTAATTACAATTATTACTGAACCTATTATAGGTATAGGTTAAGTAATAATTGTAATTACGAAGCAATAAGATGCTTATCTTAACATACTAAGAAGGTTAGGTAAGGTCGGTGTTTTCTATGAAGCTTTACAAGGTAAACTAGTATGTTTAGTATGTCACATATGCACGTATTAAATAAGTCAATATTGAATGTAAGAAAGTGCGAGAATGGGTTGCATGGTTGGTAGGAAGAGGGGATAGTGGAGTGCGGGAATGGTTAAGAGGCCGCGGAGAAGGGTGAGGGGGGAATGGTTGGGAGGACTAGGGGACAGGGAAGGTTGCTGTGGCCGGGTACCTAGTAGCCAGAACGCAGTTCTTGGCCTACTATGCAAGGCCCGATTTGCATAATAAGCCAAATTTCCAGAATTTCAATATTTTTCTTATTTTTTTCTAATGAAATGATAAAGCTATTCATTTCATTAGGTATGAGCTAATTATTTTTAAATTTTAGTTAAAACTAACGAACATATATGACCGAACCTAACCAACCCTACCTAACCTAACCTAACCTAACCTATCTTAATCTAACCTAAACTAACATAAATAAATCAATAATTTATGTTCTTAATATATTACAATAATAATATTTATAATAATATTTAAAATAAACCAAGAGGAAACAATTTATTGGAAATAAAGAAAATTACTTGGCCTATTAGGCAAATCGGGCCTTGCATAGTAGGCCGAGAAGTGCGTTCTGGCTACTAGGTACGATATATATATATATATATATATATATATATATATATATATATATATATATATATATATGTCGTACCTAGTAGCCAGAACTCACTTTTTGGCCTACTACGCAAGGCCCGATTTGCCTAATAAGCCAAGTTTTCCTAAATTAATATATTTTTTCTAATTTTTTTCTTATGAAATGATAAAGCTACCCATTTCATTATGTATGAGGTAAAAAAAAATTATTGGAGTTAAAATTAACGTAGATATATGACCGAACCTAACCAACCCTACCTAACCTAACCTAACCTATCTCTATAGGTTAGGTTTGGTTAGGTAGCCGAAAAAGTTAGGTTAGGTTAGGTTAGGTAGGTTAGGTAGTCGAAAAACAATTAATTCATGAAAACTTGGCTTATTAGGCAAATCGGGCCTTGCATAGTAGGTTTAGAAGTGCGTTCTGGCTACTAGGTACGACATATATATATATATATATATATATATATATATATATATATATATATATGTCGTACCTAATAGCCAGAACGCACTTCTCAGCCTACTATACAAGGTCCGATTTGCCTAATAAGCCAAGTTTTCATGAATTAATTGTTTTTCGGCTACCTAACCTACCTAACCTAACCTAACCTAACTTTTTCGGCTACCTAACCTAACCTAACCTATAAAGATAGGTTAGGCTAGGTTAGGTAGGGTTGGTTAGGTTCGGTCATATATCTATGTTAATTTTAACTCCAATAAAAAAAAGTTGACCTCATACATAATGAAATGGGTTGCTTTATCATTTCAAAAGAAAAAAATTAGAGAAAATATATTAATTCAGGAAAACTTGGCTTATTAGGCAAATCGGGCCTTGCATAGTAGGCCAAAAAGTGCGTTCTGGCTACTAGGTACGACATATATATATATATATATATATGTCGTACTTAGTAGCCAGAACTCACTTCTCAGCCTACTATGCAAGGCCCGATTTGCCTAATAAGCCAAGTTTTCATGAATTAATGTTTTTTCGTCTACCTAACCTACCTAACCTAACCTAACCTAGCTTTTTTTGGCTACCTAACCTAACCTTACCTATATATATAGGTTAGGTTAGGTTAGGTAGGGTTGGTTAGGTTCGGTCATATATCTACGTTAATTTTAACTCCAATAAAAAAAAATTGACCTCATACATAGTGAAAAGGGTAGCTTTATCATTTCATAAGAAAAAAATTATAGTAAATATATTAATTCAGGAAAACTTGGCTTATTAGGCAAATCGGGCCTTGAATAGTAGGCTGAGAAGTGAGTTCTGGCTACTAGGTACGACATATATATATATATATATATATATATATATATATATATATATATATATATATATATATATATATATATATATATATATATATATGTCGTACCTAGTAGCCAGAACTCACTTCTCAGCCTACTATTCAAGGCCCGATTTGCCTAATAAGCCAAGTTTTCCTGAATTAATATATTTACTATAATTTTTTTCTTATGAAATGATAAAGCTACCCTTTTCACTATGTATGAGGTCAATTTTTTTTTATTGGAGTTAAAATTAACGTAGATATATGACCGAACCTAACCAACCCTACCTAACCTAACCTAACCTATATATATAGGTAAGGTTAGGTTAGGTAGCCAAAAAAAGCTAGGTTAGGTTAGGTTAGGTAGGTTAGGTAGACGAAAAAACATTAATTCATGAAAACTTGGCTTATTAGGCAAATCGGGCCTTGCATAGTAGGCTGAGAAGTGAGTTCTGGCTACTAAGTACGACATATATATATATATATATATATGTCGTACCTAGTAGCCAGAACGCACTTTTTGGCCTACTATGCAAGGCCCGATTTGCCTAATAAGCCAAGTTTTCCTGAATTAATATATTTTCTCTAATTTTTTTCTTTTGAAATGATAAAGCAACCCATTTCATTATGTATGAGGTCAACTTTTTTTTATTGGAGTTAAAATTAACATAGATATATGACCGAACCTAACCAACCCTACCTAACCTAGCCTAACCTATCTTTATAGGTTAGGTTAGGTTAGGTAGCCGAAAAAGTTAGGTTAGGTTAGGTAGTCGAAAAACAATTAATTCATGAAAACTTGGCTTATTAGGCAAATCGGGCCTTGCATAGAAGGCTGAGAAGTGTGTTCTGGCTACTAGGTACGACATATGTTTATATATATATATATATATATATATATATATATATATATATATATATATATATATATATATATATATATATATATATATATATATATATATATGTGTGTGTGTATATAACTAAAAACTCACACCCCAGAAGTGACTCGAACCCATAATGCCAGGAGCACAATGCAACTGGTGTGTACAGGACACCTTATCCACTCGACCATCACGACCGGACAAAAGCTGATGGTAGCCGAGGCTATTTGCCCATCAGCCCGCTGGCACTCTGATGGCAATCTTGGGCATAGTATTTTATCAAATCACCTCATTCTTTGTGGCACACGTGAGCAACACAAAAGTGTTCCTCATGTGTGCCCCAAAGGGCATATCCCCTAAAGCGCATATCCAAAGGAATATCCCTGAAAAGAAAGCTACTGGCCTAGACGGTATTACTATACATCTGCTTAAGTCTATATCAGTCAGAGTGTTTGCAAAGATGTTTAATCTGTGGTTAGTGAAGGAATCACTGCCATTCCAGAAGAATAAGACAGTGCTTATACCAAAGAAACCGAATCCAGAAACTCCTTCACTATTGTCCAATAACCATGTCATCTACGAAAGTGAGGCTGTTTCATAAGATTCTGAGCAGCAGACTCTCCAAGGCAGTCAGGATCGACAAGAGGCAGAAAGTTAAATCTGCCGTTTAATTCAACCATCCACAGTCACCCTGTGGACAGGTGTCTTGAAAACCTGGTGATCCTAGATGCCTTCTTAGATGAGGCTTGTGCGCTAAAGCACAACTCGTACCTAACGTTTCTGGATATGGAGAAGGCTTTCGACAGCGTCTGCCATCCGGCCATCCAGCAGACCATGAAACGTAAAGGCGTACCAAAGTCTATAAGGACTTAAATCATGTCGGGCAATGAACGGTCCTCAACCATAATTACCAGCCAAGGGGAGAAGTCGAAGGATTTCCTGATTAATAGGGGAGTGAAACAGGATGACCCCCTATCTCCGTTTCTCTTCAACCTAATAATTGATGAGGCAATTACTAGGGCTAAGTAAATGGGGCTAGAGATTGAACTGGGGTGTGAAAAGATTTCAGCCCTGTTATTCGTTGACGATTCGGTAGTGGCAGTAGAAACGGCTCCCGGACTACAAACCCTTATAAACAGCATTTGTGGCACACTGCGTGGCTCTGGCCTAAAGATGAATGGTGCTAAGTGTCGTATGCTAAACATAGTGATTGATGCCCATTGCAAGACTTGGCCTATTCCCACTAGGTGGAAATATACTGTTGGAGGTGATGACATCGGCACTGTGAGTGTGGCGGATGAGTACAAGTACTTAGGCATAATTATTGGTGTCGGAGACAGACGCTTATCCTATGGTTCCCTCTTTGAGGACGGTCTGACTAACATCATCCAGGTCCTCCTTAAATCCCAACAGAGGTTATACCTACTTAAACCCCACCTGATGAACCACCGTCTTGTTCTCTGACGAATGTTTAAGACGGAGTTAGTGAGGCTTGACTGGTGGTTGCATTCATGGCTGGCTTTGATTGCCTCACGATACCCCTATTCCCTTCTTTCATGCTAACGTAAAGGACGGCAGACTAGGAATTCCCGACTTTGCTGCACCAATCCGCCTACAAAAGAACAAGCGACTCAGGGCGTTTGACTACACTGTTGCGGAGAGTTGGAGGATCCAGTGGTAGTGGCTGCGGCCCTCCTACCCACATTCCAAGCACGAATACGTCGATGGGTAGACCCGACCACGGCCACCGGAACCTCCTCTAATAGAACGCCTGAATGCTCTACAAGTTGGAAAATAAAACTGTACAACATGGCTGACGGTGCCGCCCTTGCATCTGCTCGTGCAGTTCCTTTCTGCCTCTTTGGGGGGTTAATATAATAGTACAAAAAAAACAAATACGTTACTTGTAAAATAAATTGGATTCTAATGCGTATTAAAAAAATAACCATTAAGATATAAAGAATATCAGTAATAATTCACATGGTAAAATATATTGTAATTAAATATATGATCTTGTATTGATGATCAGTAATTAAATAAATGTTAGTAATCTACTAATTTGTAACATAAACAGCAGCTTAGTTGTGTTGTAGAAATAGAAGTAAGTGTCTGGGCAGGCACGTCAAGAAAACTTGTCGAAACAGGCTGTCGTAGAACACGCGTGTAGGTAGAGGCATATCTTCCTTCTTGTCACTATGGCACAAGCTGAAATACGGGTGAAATGTTAGATTTTCCTATATCAATGCTAATTTACACCTATTTTTAAATGAAAATGTGGAGGCGATCTAGCATGGGCCTCACTTGTTAATATTTAGAGTCCATGCTGCATAACGATAAACATCCTACAAGTTAAACATTTTGTAATCACAAATATTATTACTATTAGTAGGAACTTAGCGTCTTAGTGTTTGCTGAGCCGGGTGTCTGATTAATGATGAAGCTACTCCAGAACTATGGCATCCGCTGCTGTTAGGATGATGTAAATACGGGCTGGTAAAATACGCAAGCTCCAGACACTGCTTGTCTGTCAAAATGTGGCTGCCATCCCTCTCCTTCCCTCCCCTTTCACGCATGCATAACCGCTCCCAGTTAGGACCCCGAGCGTAAATTATATTATTTATTTAATCTATATAAATAAAAATGGAAATGTTCGTTTGTTCAAAATTGCTAATCTCCGAAAGTTCTTCACCGATTGCCTTAAAATTTTCACACAAGGTTCCATTCGCATTCGAGCGGGGTTTTATATACATACTATATAGATGTCACGTCTGTGAGGGGATTTTTTTTTAAAGCTGTGTTTTTCGTGTGTTATTCGTGTGAGGGAAATCTTCGAAATCTCTTTACCGATTGCCTTGAAATTCAGACACAACGATGCATTCGAATAGGCAAGTGTTTTTATATACCTACTTTATACATGCCTCACCTGTGACAGGAAAAAAACATGCTTTTTTTAAATAGCGCCATCTGTAGGACGTAAAAGCAACACAAGCTATAATCTTCGAATGTTTTTCATTAATTGCTTTGAAATTTTGACATAACGTTCCATTCGAATACATGCATGTTTTTATATATCTACTATATGGATGCCACACCTATGAAAAGTGAAAACATGCATTTTTTTTAAACAGCGCCATCTGTTGCATGTAAGAGCAACACACGATATAAAAAATATGTTACGATTCCATTTCAATGTTTCTGATTGCATTGATATATTGAATTTTCATGGATTTCAATTTATTTTCATTTTCTTTTAATTATTTTGTGTGACGTTGTGTTGGAATTGAGCTGTGTTGTTTATCATACCGTTCATTTCATTGGTACAGCTTATTTGTTTGTTTTTCATTGTTTTTCATTACTTTTTTAACTGTTCTTCTTTTTTTTCAATGCAATTGGTGGTGAAATTGAGCTGGGTCGATTGATCTGCGTTTGAATTGAAATATTTCGTTAGTATTTTTTGTTTTTGTTTTGAAAACAAGAAAACGGACAACACGTTTATTTCACAGCTGCAAATGTGCAACAAACAGCTATGAATTCACCGGCTACAACGTTAACTGCTTTCTTCACGTTATGTCAGAATGACTCTTTAGAGAAAACACTGCTGTATTCGGAAGTGCCTACGTATTACACATGCAATGCCAGTACAAAATCATTTGAACGACGCAAACGACGAGAGCGAGTCGACGGACAATTTGGCATATTCAAATAAACTAAGATAGGCCGACTGTACAACGTGCATCCCAATCAAGATGAATGCTTCTTTCTTCGCATGCTGTTGGTAAATGTGCCCGGTCCAACGTCTTTCTAGCCACTGAGATTTGTCAACAGCGTAACACATGCCACTTCCCGTAGTGCATGTCAAGCTCTGAATTTATTGGAGAACGACTGATACTGGGATGTGTGCATTAATGACGCGTCCAACACGTCACATCCAAATCAAATTCGTGCATTGTTTGCAATCATATTGACCACCGGCTCTCCTTCATCTCCAACAGAGTTATGGGAGAAATATAAATCGCACATGGTTGTAGATATTATCCGTCGAATACGCAAGGAAAATACAAATATGAATATGGATTTCACAGCAAAAATCTACAACGAAGCGTTGATAATGATTGAAGATTTGTGCTTAGAAATCGCCATCAAAGTTCTAAATCGATTGGAAATGCATTCACCGAATCGATCTGCTGCTGCTTCGTTCGATGTATAATTGCGTCGTGGACAAAATTACAACACGGGTAATCTGTTGTAGTCTGCAATCAAATATTCCTAAGCTAATGCTTCAGCGAAAAGGAATTTACAATCAAATAATTCAAACTGTCAATAACGGGTTTAGAGAAATCTTCTTAGATGCGCCAGGAGGAACTGTAAAACCTTTCTAATTAGATTGATTTTGGAAGCATTTCGATCCCAAAATGGTATAACCTTAGCTCTTGCTTCGTCCGGAAGAGCTGCGGCATTGCTACCAGGTGGAAGAACTGCTCATTCGACATTGAAATTGCCATTGAACATGCAATTCATTGAATCTCCCACGCACAACATTTCCAAAGTATTCCGCATGGGAAAAGTATTGCAGAAATGTAAACTTATTGTTTGGGATGAATGCACAATGGCCCAGAAAAAATCGCTCGAGGGTCTTTGTCGATCGTTGCAAGATTTGCATGGAAACATCAGAATATTTGGGAACGCATGAATATTGCTTGCGGGAGATTTCATACAAACATTACCTGTAATTTCTCAATCGACACCTGTGGACGAAATAAATGCTTGCCTGAACAGCTCTACTTTGTGGTGCAACGTAAAGCCGGTAAAATCAACTAAAAATATGCGTATCCAGCTGCAAAACGATTCATTAGCTGAGATATTCTCACATCAAATTCTGGAAATTGGGAACGTAAACGTGCCGGTTGATCTGACCTCAGGACGAATTGCATTGCCTCATAACTTCTAAAATTTAGTGACGTCAAAAGAAGAATTGGTAGAAAAATATTTTCCAATATTCAAATAAATTATACGAACCACGATTGGCTGAGTGAACGAGCTATTCTTGCCGCCAAGAGCAAAGACGTCTACGAACTTAACAACATTATTCAGTCTAACATTGAAAGCGAGGCAGTCACATACAAGTCCATCGACACTGTTGAGGAAGCAGATGAAGCTGTTAATTATCCAACTGAATTTTTGAATTCACTTGATCTGCCAGGGATACCACCACATGTACGGCAATTGAAAATCGGAGTGCCAATTATCATGTTGCGAAATATCAACTAACCAAAACTTTGCAATGCCACGCACCTTGCAGTAAAAAAATAATCTGCAATGTCGTAGAAGCAACAATCTTGACAGAACCTTTCGAAGGTGATTATGTCTTCATTCCTCGCATTCCTATGATTCCAACAGATATGCCATTTCAATTGAAGAGTTTGTAATTTCCAATTCGATTAGCGTTTGCAATCACCATCAACAAAGTTCGGGGCCAATCTTTAGAATTGTGCAATTTATATCTAGACACAGATTGCTTCTCACATGGACAATTATGTGTTGCGTGTTCTAGAATCGGCAAAAAAGACAATCTCTTTATCTCCACAGACAATGGAGCAACAAAAAATATTGTATACCCACAAGCATTGTGAAAATAAACATAGACACATGCATTTTTTCTTTTCTTTCTTTTCCATTTAACCAGCCTGAGCCACAGCAACGCGTGGCGGGTACAGCTAGTGTTAAATATGGAAGGAAGTGGGTATGACGAATAGTAGTAGGCATCCTTCAATCTCGGAAGACTATGGAGTGGCGCCCTGACAGGGCGCAAAGCCTGGGTAGGTAGATATGGAGGAGAAGCTGTTACCCATGCAGCAGGTCCCCCCTCTCCACGTTTCTGAAATTATCTAATAGAAAGGCAAATGCAATACACATGGTTCCAGCAACGTCGCAGGAGCTGCCAGAACGAGGTCGACGTCAACAACGAACTGCCTTAGGGGCTCCTACTCCGGATTTTTCCTCGAGGTTGAGTCCTGCAGCCTTTCCCAAAAAAGGGTATGGCCGCAAGGCAGCGGAGGTTTAAAATCAGGGTTTTCCTTCCCTTAGATGGGCTGCCTTCCCAGGCTATCGAGTCCCATCTACCCGGAGCAGCTGGTTTTAAGGCGCCAGAGGCACACCCTCGCCCCTTCTCCTGTCGGTAAAAGCAGTTCCGCCGGACTTAAAGACTAACCCACCCGTGCAGGCCAGGAGTTGGACTTGGTTGTCAGAGACTTTTGGAGACGCTTGCCGTATAGGAGCATTTTATAAGTCATGGGAGCTCGTCCTCCATTACCACCCCCTGGCTATGACAACTATGACATGCGGCAATAAATTTTCTCGTAATGCAAGTCAATTTATTTAGACTGCGCTAAATAAACGAGAAAGATTTAGAGTAGAAATTATTTTACATTATAATATTACTCACTGGAACAGCTAATCTAGCTGGGTAAATGAATTCCAGTAAACAGTAATATACTAAATAAAGTAAACTTATTAATAACGATTATGCTTAATAAAGGAAGGTAAATAACTGGACTCTATTTGATCCACAGATATGTGGAAATATTCCCTGGGGCAAGCTGGCTGACGCAACTTCGCCATAAACAGTGGGAAAGATTAAGTGCGGGTTATTACACAGTAAGAAATGAATTAATATTATTATACTACTGATTAGTAGTATTAGTATATATAATTGTTAGTACAAGAATTCTTCTTAAAGTACTAAATGCTAGTGATTATGTGTTGGAAATTTCCAACATACTCCCGGGGGAGAAAACACGGGTTGCCGTTCATATCTTAGTACTGGCGTACCTGTTCTCCTTCCCTGAAGTTGTATTCATTAGGTTAATATGTTAGTACGTTAGTATGTATATAACAGATGTCTCATATCTGTGTAACAGATGTGACTAAGTCTTTATGGAAACAAATGAAATGTTAAAAATGCAAATTATTAAGTCATCTAAAATCCAGAACACTCTAAAGTCTACAGCAGAATCAATGACTAGTGTCGCTATGACGTGTAATGGTTGAATTACTTAGTCATTGAATGGTTCTGCAGACTCAGAAATATTCTCAATAAAAGATGGCTATGATCTGCAATTAGGCAGAAGAAGATATTGTATAAGTTGTAATCTACATTGTTATACATTAATTAAAGAATGTAAAGTATTAATCATTGTCCCATTCAAGATCAAGGAGACTTCGAATCTACAGTGAAGTCACTGTCTAGGGTCACTGTGACTTGTAACTGTTGAGTTACTAGACAATAATTCATCACTGAAGCATCATGATCACCTAAAACTCAAAGGAGGAATTGTCTGCACTTAGGCAGAACTAGATATGGTTTAAATTTGCGCTGTGTTTTTTTATTATTATTAATACATGAGGTACATCTGCATTTCTACAGCTACCCTAGACTATATGAAGTGGAGTACAGTGTGTCAATAAAGCTAACTACGTGATGCTAAAAAATTTCCATCAAACAGGATGGTTAGTCATATAGAGGCATGAGATAGGCAGTCTGCACTGGCAGACTCCGGATGCATTTTGAGGATATCATCAACACAAGAGTGAATAAGGTAGCAGTGGTAATAAAGGACCCCATCTCGCAGGATGGTTAGTCATACAGGGTTATATGTTTAGTAGCCTGCACTGGCAAATTTTGGGTACACTGTGAGGATATCTTCAAGAATACGAGAGTGAATAAAGTAATTACAAAGCTCCAGGTACCTCATGCCAACTGGTGTTAAAGGTTTAATAACTGGGCATTCGGTGATGCAGTGTGGGAGATCATGCCGCAGCTTCTGCTCACAGAGTTTGCACCTGGAGTGCTCAGGGTTGGGAGATCCGTCACCTGTAGCCACCTGCCACAGGTAACGGCAACCCAACCTGATCTTTGCAACCACTGTGTCGCACAGTCTGGTGGGACGTTTTGTGCGGCCCATAGATATAGGATTCAGATCTGAACAAATTATAGCTTTTAATACTAATACTTTCAGGTAGTTGGGAGTCAGTAATTTCTTTCCTATCAGACCTGGGTGTTTGGACCAATACAGTTTTGACAGTAGAGATTGGATACCTAGATCTAATTCAACTTCATCTTTGTTGCACGCTAATTTGGCTGCAATGTTTGTCTCATTATGATGGGTTATATTTATGTGTGGAGGTATCCATATAAAGGAGATTCGAGACCCTTTACTCTGTGCAACAATTAGATAATTTATAATTGGTAGTATGAGGTTCTTGCTGTCGATCATCCAGGAGAAGTTTCGATTGCTTGAAGAGCAGGCCTTAAATCACAAAATATTATACCTCCTCCAATGTTTTTTTAATGTACTGTAGTCATTTCAGACTAATAGTATAACTAAGTTGCTAACCTAGCTAAATGTTATTTAATATTAGAGAACTGAATGTGTTGATTCATTAAGATCAAGGAAGACTCTGAGTCGACAGTGAAATTAGTAGCTTAGTCATTGTGACTTGTAGCTAGTTGAATTACAGTTCACAGGCTTGTCACTAATGACTCATTAATTCATCTTAAACTTTAAATGAGAAATAATAATTTCATTGGAATCAGTCTCTATAAATAGGTAACGATATTTAATGGTGAGCACAGACTCGGCTGGTACTCTGTTGACATTAACCAATGTCCCTTAATATCTACCTAAATAGATGGTTTAATTTTCCCAAACCTATCTAAGCAGAGGGCTAAGCTAATTGTGACAATCTACTATTGGTAGTGTTATCCTAACTAAATAGTGAGCAGTTGAGCTGTTCGTTGGTGAATGCATTAGGCTACAGTGTTATAGCCCTCTAGAGACTTAAGAAACACCTAGTCTTACTAAATTATTTATGAGTAGTGGGTCCTACTCGGTTCATGGGTATTACATTACAATACTATAGTCCTTTTGAGACTTAACGAAGTATGTAACTTAAAGAATATGATTGTGAGCAATAATAGTTGCACGGATTATCATTGTGAGCAATAATAGTTGCACAGATTATCGTGGTGAGCAATAATAGTTGCACAGGTTATCGTGGTGAGCAAGATAGACTCTAAATATCGCGATGAGCAATAAGGGCTCGAATTATCGTGGTGAGCAATAAGGGCTCGAATTATCGCAGTGAGTAATAATATGCTCGTATGAGGGTGGTGAACAATAATATGCTCAAGATGGTGCTGAGCAACAAGGGGCTCGAATGATCATAGTGGGGAACGATATGCTCGAATTAGCGTGGAGAGCAATAAGGCGTACAAATATCATGAGTGAGCAATAAGGCGTTTGAATTATCTTGGGGAGCATTTATGGGCTCAATTATCACGGTGAACAATAATGCGCTCGAATAATCCTGGTGAGCAACAATATGCTCGAGTGATCATAGTGAGCAATAGGCTCGAATGATCATGGTGAGCAACAATGTGCTCCGATTAGCGTGGGGTGCAATTAGGTATTTAAATATCATGCGGGGAGCAATAAGGCATTCGAATTATCGTGGGGAGTATTAATGGGCTCAATTATCATGGTGAACAATAATGCGCTCGAAGTGATCTTGAATGGGAAACAATAATGCGTTCGAATGATGCTGGTGAGCAATTATATGCTCGAGGGATCATAGTGAGCAATAGGCTCGAATGATCATGGTGAGCAACAAAGTGCTCGAATTAGCATGTGGAGCAATAAGGCGTTCAAATATCATGGTGAGCATTAGGCGTTCAAATTATCGTGGGGAGCAATAATGGGCTCAATTATCACGGTGAACAATAATGCGCTCGAATTATCATGGGAAACAATAATGCGCTCTAATTATCACGTTAATTCAGAGGTGAGCAGTAAAGTCTGCTCGTTTTATTCAGGTTCAGGTTATTCAGGTTTAACTTGAGGGATAGCTAAGCACATAATCAATTAATGATTCAGATGTGAGCAGTAAGTCTGCTCATGTTAAGCATGTTACGTTACAATAGTTAACGTTTAATGTTAGTTCATTAAATGATGGCAAAACCTAAGTTTGCTGGAAAAATTTTAAATTGTTAAACGACTAAACTTGCTTAGAAGATAAATTTGTAATGGATTATCCCAACCAATATGTTTCACGGTTTAATAGTTCTCTGTTATATGTTCACTGACAGATTTGCAAGTTTCCAATTTTGCCTGTACCGGTTTCTTCAAAAACGTTTCAAAGACTGTGGGCAGATGCGAGAAAAAAGAACCAGTCAAAGAAAATCAAAGTAACACTGCAGGTGATATTTCATCAAGGGGAATCACTAGAATCCTAGTGCAGAAAACTTTGAATAAATGTGGCTGTCTGGTTAAGACTAATATAAGATTTCCTTGGCAGACCTTCAGCGCTGAATTAATTTGGTCCTTTGTCCTGGTAAATTTGCAGGTACAGAAGTGTCTTGGTGACATTATGTTATTGCTAGATTCATTGGGTGCTAGAATCTCTAGCCTAATTTTAGTGATTTACATAGGGAGACTGAGTGTGGTCATTTATTACTGTCGAAAATAATTCTGGGTCTTCAGTGAGGTCAGAGGCTTTGTCGCTGTGATTTGCACCTGTTTAGGCTGCGAACCACTGATTTTCCATTGAGAACCATAAAACATCTCGGCGAATATTAATTGTACCAGGCTCAATCTGGGTTTAATGCTCAGCTGGGTTTCTCCTTGCTGATGAATTAATTTACTGCTGATTAACTTCTATTAACTTTGTTGTTAGTTCGCATAGGCTTGTTCAGGTTTAAAACTTTACCTGTCAGTATGTATCCACCTGCAGATCTGAACATATTCATGCCCTGTAGTTTAACATGAACAGTAATAAACTGGTAGTTGTAATCTGCTCCTACTAATATAATCACATTGTTTAGGCGGTCAGATATTAACTGGTTGTCAGCCAATTTACATCCATTTCGTTGTAGGAATCTGGCTGTGTACCTTAAACCCTTAACATTTAGGTCAAATGGGATTTGATCTACCACTATGGCCTGAATAGACCTGACATAACCACTTAGTCGTATGAGCAGTTGTGCTACTGATTATTCTTGGGATCCTTTATTTATCATGAACCCTGACAGGTCTAATTTTACCTGTGTTATAGGCTTTAATTTAAGTGCCTCTGCAGCTTTCTGAGTAATGAAGTTTTTTTTGGGATCCTTGATCGAATAGTCTACGAAGGGAGATCCTGGACCTAGATTCAGGAAGCTCTGTGTATTTCTTCGTAAGTGGGTTTGCTACGAAGGTTCCTAAGTGTGCCCTAAGAAGATGCTTAGGTGCAATTCAATAACGTCCACTTAGGAAGAAATTTGTTGGTTCACTTGCATGCCGATAGAGGTCACTACTGTGTTTCGTTTGGCCAATCAGAGAGCAGCAACATTCTTCATATTGAAGATTTAGCGCTGGCTTATCAGAGCTCTACTGCCTCCTATTTACGTCGAATTTTCTTATAAAATTAGTATATTTCGAAGTAAAACAATGTTTTTTCAACTTCTACAGCCAGCACCTACATTGTAGTAAACAAATATGTTACATTTGTTGTTTACCTACGTAATTCTAAGAGATACTGTGTAGCTGCCCTTGTTGCTCGGAAGATGCGCTGACAATTATTGTATATATTTACTGAATTTACCCAAGGGCCTTTTCTGTCCTCTTCGAGGACAGAAAGCCGGCGGCTTTACCAAGTCGCCGGCTTGCTGCCGGCGGCACGGTCGACATAACCGTTAACAACACTTCTCTTGTACCTGTCCGGGCAGTCATTGTTGGCATTCAGGCACATTCCTATGTTTGTTTCCTTAGTGTAGACTGCAGTGTGGAAAACTCCGCTCCTTTCCATGACTGTTACATCTAGAAAGGGCAGCTTCCCATCCTTCTCCATCTAGTAAGTGAAACGCAACACAGAATTCTGCTCAAATGCCTCCTTCAGCTCCTGCAAATGTCTGACATCAGGTACCTGTGTAAAAATGTCGTCAACATACCTGCAGTATATGGCCGGTTTCAAGTTCATGTCGACTAAGACTTTTTGCTCGATGGTACCCATGTAGAAGTTTGCAAACAGGACACCTAGGGGAGAACCCATGGCGACCCCATCTACTTGCTTATACATGTGTCCATCCGGGCTCAAGAAGGGTGCCTCTTTAGTACAAGCTTGGAGTAGTTTCCTTAGACAGTTTTCTGGTATGTCAAGAGGAGTACAGGCCGGATCACGGTACACTCTGTCGGCTATCATCCCGATTGTTTCATCCACAGGAAAGTTGGTAAACAGAGATTCTACGTCCAGTGAGGCTCTTATCCCTGTGGCCCGTGTTCCCCGCTGCAAGTCAACAAATTCCTTTGGAGACTTCAGGCTGAAGGCGCAAGGGACATAAGGAGTCAGCAAGCCGTTGAGTCGTTTCGCCAGTCTGTACGTGGGAGTGGGTATCTGGCTGATGATTGGCCGAAGTGGGTTTCCAGGCTTGTGTGTCTTGACATTTCCATACGCATATCCAGGTTTATATTCCCCAATAATCTTTGGCAGGTGGAGTCCAGATTTCTTGGCGTTCACAGTTTCGATCAATTTGTTGACCTTTGCTTTCAGTTCGGCTGTAGTGTCCTTCGTTACCCTTTGGAATTTAGTTTGGTCAGAGAGTATGAGGTTCATTTTCGCCAGATATTCGTCTTTTTTAAGAATGACGTATATTGGCGACTTGTCGCCTCTCCTGACAACTATCTCCTTGTTCTCACGAAGGCTCTTAGCTGCTGCTTTGAGCTCGGGGGACAGTATGGTGCTTCTGTAGTTGCCTCGATTCTTTCCTCCTTCCGTAATAAGTTCTGCTTGTAAGGTATCTTTGGTGGTGACCTTCGTTTGTGCTTCGAGGTCGAATATGTCGTCCAACAGAATCTCCAACTCCGCTTTCCGGGCCATCTCACTCGGTCTGGACATAACGTGACAGTTTATACCCAGATTTAGGAGAGTGACTTGGTCCTCAGTGAGGTTGATTCCTGCAAGGTTCAGGAAGCCATCTCTTGGTCGTGAAATTGCCATAGGTCCTCCATATAACGTTGTTAGTTTCTTGATTATCCTTGTTTCAGTGATGAGGTGATGTCGGTCTGTGAGGATGTCGAGGTGTTGCTCAATGCGAGCACGGAGACTTTCGTCGATGTTGCTGTTTCTCCATTCGTTTGTAGCATGAAGTAGTTGTGCTTTGTTGTCTTTGATTTCATTTTCTGCCTTGTATATCTGATCACGAATCAGATCTTGGCGATATTTTATCGTGAAGGCTTGATTCCTTGCTGCTGGGTCGTGCGTTTTAATATTAGTATATTTTGGTAGCAGTCTTTCCTGAAGACATATATTATTAAATATGACCGAAAAAGTAAGATTAATAATTCTAACACGAATTTTCTCGATCTTTGTTACGTTTCTTTTCACTGTTGATGGTAATTCAAAGATCAATTCTCCAAAATTCATTTTTATTTCTAGTCTGACGCGACTCTTGAGCGCGTTTCGTAAAACTTATTACATTTTCAAAGACTTTAGTTTACAAACACACAACTGAAACTGAATAGATCTTACAAATCTTCGATTTTATATCTACATTTGGGTGAGGTGGATCAGGTGAAAACAAACTTTTAACAATGGGCATTGAATGGGTATTAAATTCAAACACAAGACGGAACACGAAACAATGGGTATTGAATGGAAGTAATTGTAGAAAGCCTATTGGTCCATATTTCTTGATGCTTCTCTATTGGAGCGGAGTCTTGAAGTGGGTAGAATATTGTTGTGCATTAATTGGCTGTTGATTGCTGGTGTTGACTTCTTGATGTGTAGTGCCTCGCAGACGTCAAGCCTCCTGCTATTGCTGAATCTATCGATGATTTCTGTGTTGTTTGCTAAGATTTCTCTGGTGATGGTTTGTTTGTGGGAAGAGATTATATGTTCCTTAATGGAGCCCTGTTGCTTATGCATCGTTAAACGCCTGGAAAGAGATGTTGTTGTCTTGCCTATATACTGGGTTTTTTGAGGCTTAAAGTCCCCAAGAGAGCATTTGAAGGCATAGACGACGTTGGTCTCTTTTAAAGCATTCTGCTTTGTGTCTGGAGAGTTTCTCATGAGTAGGCTGGCCGTTTTACTGGTTTTATAGTAAATCGTCAGTTGTATCATCTGATTTTTGTCTGTAGGGATAACATTTCTACTGACAATATCTTTCAGGACCCTTTCCTCCATTTTATGGGCTGTGGAAAAGAAGTTCCTGTAAAATAGTCTAATAGGGGGTATAGGTGTTTTGTTAGTTGTCTCTTCAGAGGTTGCATGGCGTTTCACTTTCCTTCTTATGATGTCTTCCACGAAACCATTGGAGAAGCCGTTGTTGACTAGGACCTGCCTTACCCTACAGAGTTCTTTGTCGACTTGCTTCCATTCTGAGCTGTGGCTGAGGGCACGGTCGACATAAGCGTTAACAACACTCCTCTTGTACCTGTCCGGGCAGTCGCTGTTGGCATTTAGGCACATTCCTATGTTCGAATGAATTTAATGAATTTTTTTTTTTAATGAGTTTTCATGAATTAATTGTTTTTCGACTACCTAACCTACCTAATCTAACCTAACCTAACTTTTTCGGCTACCTAACCTAACCTATAAAGATAGGTTAGGTTAGGTTGGGTTGGTTAGGTTTGGTCATATATCTACGTTAATTTTAACACCAATTAAAAAAAATTGACCTCATATATAATGAAATGGGTAGCTTTATCATTTGATAAGATAAAAATTAGAGAAAATATATTAATTCAGGAAAACTTGGCTTATTAGGCAAATAGGGCCTTGCATAGTAGGCCGAGTACGACGTTCTGGCTACTAGGTACAATATATATATATATATATATATATATATATATATATATATATATATATATATATATATATATATATATATATATATATATATATATATATATATATGTCGTACCTAGTAGCCAGAACGCACTTCTCAGCCTACTATGCAAGGCCCGATTTGCCTAATAAGCCAAGTTTTCATGAACTAATGCTTTTTCGACTTCGTAACCTACCTAACCTAACCTAACATTTTCGGCTACCTAACCAAACCTAACCTATAAAGATAGGTTAGGTTAAGTTAGGTAGGGTTGGTTAGGTTCAGTCATATATCTACGTTAATTTTAACTCCAATAAAAAAAAAATTGACCTCATACATAATGAAATGGGTAGCTTTATCATTTCATAAGAAAAAAATAGAAAAAATATATTAATTTAGGAAAACATGGCTTATTAGGCAAATCGGACCTTGCATAGTAGGCTGAGCCGCCGGCTCAGCGGCGGCTGTTGCATAAGCAACAGGGCTCCATTAAGGAACATATAATCTCTTCCCACAAATAATCCATCACCAGAGAAATCTTAGCAAACAACACAGAAATCATCGATAGATACAGCGATTATCTGTATCAGTTTATATGGGAAGAGATTATATGTTCCTTAATGGAACCCTGTTGCTAATGCATCGTTAATCGCCTGGAAAGAGATGTTGTTGTCTTGCCTATATACTCAACTCTTTGAGGCTTACAGTCCCCAAGTGGGCATTTGAAGGCATAGACGACATTGGTCTCTTTTAAGGCGTTCTGCTTAGTGTCTGGAGAGTTTCTCATTAGTAGTTTGGGCGTTTTCTTGGTTTTATAGTAGATTGTCAATTGTATCTTCTGAATTTTGTCTCAAGGGATTACGTTTCTATTACAATATCTTTCAGGACCCTTTCCTCCTTTTTATGAGCTGTGGAAAAGAAGTTCCTGTAAAATAGTCTAATAGGGGGTACATGTGTTGTGTTAGTTGTCTCTTCAGAGGTTGCATGGCGTTTCACCTTCCTTCTTATGATGTCCTCAACGAAACCATTGGAGAAGCCGTTGTTGACTAGTACCTGCCTTACCCTACAGAGTTCTTCATCGACTTGCTTCCATCCTGAGCTGTGGCTGAGAGTACAGTCGACATAAGCGTTAATGACACTCCTCTTGTACCTGTCTGGGCAGTCACTGTTGGCATTGAGGCACATTCCTATGTTTGTTTTCTTAGTGTAAACTGCAGTGTGGAAACCTCTGCTCCTTTCCATGACTGTTACATCTAGAAAGGGCAGCTTCCTATCCTGTGGGATATCTGGGGCTTGACTCGTATATTCAATTATTTACTTATTTGATTTAATAAATCGAAGGACCACCCACTTTTGAGAAAAGAGGGAAAACTAATAAAAGTGATCATTAGAATAACACTAGAGAACCAGTGTCAATGTATAATTATTAAAGGGATAATCACTTGAAATATTGAATGGACTGTATTATTAATTAATTAAAGTCAGAGCCTCAAAGACCTACATTGGGGGGGGTATTTCTAGAAATTCATTTACATCTAGGAACCAGTGTGGTTCGCCACCAGTTCATTGCTGAGTAAATGATATTATAAATCTAAACTACTATAGATTCAAATATGAGAACTCAAATTGTGAATATTAAAGATTATAAATTACTGAGCAGCAGTCAGAGCAAACACATTGATTACCAATCATCATTTCTGGTAATAATCTATTCAATGTAAAGATTCTACAAGAATTATATAAGAATCAAATCTTATAAAATATATTTGTACGAAAAGGGTCTTAGCTTTAAGACGATTTCTATAACATCGTTTCGTCATTCGTCCTCGTGTTCACAGGATCTCCACAAGGAAAGAACTAGAGGTGAATAACACGAATGAAGAGAAACAACTTGATGACTCCTCGCATACACGCTGAAATCAGAGAAAATTAAGTAGCATTTGAATAGGCTACGTTTTAATTTCAATATTCATGAAAATGGAGAAAATTGCCGAATTAGTACTAACGTTGTATATAGGGTATTCCCGCTATATGACGACAAACTACTCACAAATATATAATCTTGGATGATGCATCAAACGAGAAACATATACTTATCATGAGCGTATTGAATACTGAGGTCTGCCGGAACCACTTCAGCTAGTCCCTGACGTTCACTAATGTGTACGTGTAATTACGGGTCTTGGCTTCAATTGTTGACGCGTTATTAACTGGCTGGGCACTATAGAACACGTGGATAAGTAATTATTAACTGTTGACCGAGTATCAGCGTAATTCTTGCCGATAAATTTTCCAGTCACTACCACGTGTCTCGCCACTCTTCACGCCAGGCTACACAAGAATGGCGTCGCCGCCTCCCTCAACCCATCTCTCGCATTCACCACAGAAATTATTAATCACGAATAATTCTTTTCCGCGCAATTATGGATGTAATACGTTAATGAGAACTGGGTTGCAATTATAGGGATTTAAATATTATCATATTCTCGTTTTATGGTGTTAAACAAGAAATGGAGAAGATTTTATTTTCTCCATGACATTCGTACGTAGCAGAAAGGACTGCTACTACATAAGTTTTTAGTTAATAACTCTCGGTTTGAGATTAATGGGAGTTATATTATCCGTAAGTAAATATTACACGGAATACTGATGATTTTAGAGAACTACATTCAATTCTCTAATTCATTGGTAATAAATGTGTCTAACTGGACATTATCTGACGCAATGTTGCTACTCGATTTCATGAGAATTCTAGCATTAATACGTAGATGCAATGGTTAATTTATGTTGACACTACCGGTAGTAAAATTGGTAACTACTGTAGTTAGTATATAATGATAATGATTTATTATAATACAATAGTAGTTAATTAGTGTTGGAAATTTCCAACATAACTCCGGGGGGGAGAGAACTCAGATCGCAGTGCAATGTTGAGTACTGACATACCAATCCCGAAGTTAGTATTAATGTTAGTATGTTAGTGTCATGTTCACAGAAAATGGTACCATCCGTTTTCTATGTGCGGAGGCTGAGACGCCAGAGAGAAGGAAGGTAAACAAAAGAGCGTACAGGACGCCCGCCAAGCTTGGTAGCTACTAGTCATGTAATCATATTAAGTATTAAAGTCAGTAACCAAGTCATGACTTTACATCAACCCTACAACCAAGACATCCTCAGTAACACACAAACACCACATTGGCGACGAGGATGAACTGTGAACGCAGGTATTTGTTCAGTTTCAAACACAAGGGAGAAGCATGCTGCCTGGAGGAGGAAGAGAAGCTCTGAGCGCCATACCCGATGCTGTATGCTAACCGATGCTGTGTGCTAACCAATGCTGTGTGCTAAACGATGCTGTGTGCTAACCAATGCTGTGTGCTACCCAAGCTGTGCTGAAGAAACTGTGTACTGAGGAATCTGCCGACGTTGTGTACGAAACGACGCTTTGATGTGTACAAAACCTGATGTTTTGGTTACGAAACGACGCTTCGTGCTACAAAATTCATCACATTGAACTGACTGCTGTACCGACTGCTGTACCAACTGCTGTACCAACTGCTGCTGTACCAACTACTGCTGTACCAACTACTGCTGTACCAACTACTGCTGTACCAACTGCTGTGCCAACTGCTGTGCTGCTGTGAGTAGGAACAACACATGTACACAAGGGCTAGGTAAGAAGTCAGTTGCTGCTATATTGTGCACTGTTGTGAACTTTTGCATTAAAATGCTTGTGTGCTTTGCAAAATTAAAGTAATTACAGTGAATTCTTGACTAACATATACAGTGCAGTAAGTGTTTAATATTCTGAGGAACATTTAAGTGATAAGTTACATTTATTCAGTAAAAATGGCAAATATACCTCAGTTTCCTGCATTTGATCCTGACTGTGACCAGACAAACCTGTCACAGAGGTGGGTCAAATGGCTTAAAAGGTTTGAAAATTTGTTGATAGTTTCTGACATCAAAAGTGCTGAAAGAAAGCGTGCCTTTCTACTTCATTATGCAGGTGATAGAGTTTGTGACATCTTTGACACACTGAAAGACACTGGTGGTGCCAAAGATTATGACACTGCCAAAGCCAAACTAACAGAGCATTTCAAACCAAGGCAAAATACTGCAATGGAAATTATGCATTTCAGGAGAGCAAAACAACTCTCTAATGAAACTGTGGATCAATACCACACACGTCTGCAGGGTTTAGCAGCCCATTGTGAGTTTGCTGATGTTGACAAAGAAATCAAACAGCAAATAATTGAAACATGCACATCTACACGTCTCCGTCGAAGAGCTCTAGAACTTGTTGATGATGAAAGTTCTCTTACCAAGATACTGGATATTGCTCGTCGAATGGAAGATGCTGCACGTGATGCTCGTGTCATGGAGTGCAGTGCCAACAACGGTTCTGCCACTGTTACTAACAGTGATGAGGTATGTAAGGTTCAGGGAGGACATCGTAATCAAAGAAGATATCATGGCAAACCTAACAGTAAATTTAGCCGAGAACCACGTCACAACTGGGGTCAAGGAACAAGGCTCAAGCAGTCACAACGACCCACATCAGAGGGTGTCAACAATAAATGTTACAATTGTGGAGGAGACTACCCACACCAAGATAATGTTTGTCCTGCTCAAGGTAAGAAGTGCTATGAGTGTGGAAAACTAGGTCATTTTGGTGCTATGTGTCGTTCCGCACTAAAGAAACCACAGTCAATGAATAAAAGCACTGTACGAGGATCAGGTCATAGGGGTCGAGGTGGTAAACACAATATTGCACCTCATATCCAGAATGTTAATAATGTACAAGACAACATTTCATTACAACCAGTCTCAGATGACAGTGAATGTGATTATACTTATGGAGTACAAGCAATCACAGAATGGAATGATCTTCCAAACAACCCAGAGACTATAGTATATATTGCTGGTATTTGTCTCAAAGTTCTCATTGACACTGGATCAAACATTGACACCATTGCTGAGTGCCACTATGAGAAATTTAAAAAACAGTTCCCAAAGCTTGAAAACTATAATGGCAAAGCCACTGCCTATGCTTCAAAGGTAGCCTTGCCAGTGATTGGAACTTTCACTGCAGAGATTAAGTCAAAGAATGCAATGCTCATTACTACATTCCATGTTGTTAGGAATGCAAAGGAGTCTTTTTTCAGTTACAAGACTTCAACCAAATTGGGGCTACTTCAGCTTTCTAATGCTGTAGCAGTGGAATCTGCAAACAATGTTGATGGTATTGTTGCTGAATTTTCTGATCGATTTAAATCCATAGGTTGTTATACTGATAGCAAAGTACATCTGCATATCAACCCAGATGTAATTCCAGTTGCCCAACCACATCGCCGACAACCATTCCATACTCGCAAGAAAGTCGATGCCGAACTGGATAGGCTCATAGAACTAGATATCATTGAACCAGTAACAGGCCCAACACCATGGGTAAGCCCAATTGTCACTCCACCAAAGCCGAAGAATCCAGATGAGATACGCATTTGTGTGGACATGCGTGTTCCCAACAAGGCAATAATGCGTGAACGCCATCCTACACCGACTGTAGATGATATGATCTACCGCTTGAATGGTGCAACTATATTCAGCAAGTTAGATTTAAACAAGGGCTATCATCAGCTTGAACTTGATGATGAGAGTCGCTTCATCACAACGTTTACGACACATCGAGGTCTGTATAGGTACAAGCGCCTGAGTTTTGGTATCAACAGTGCTGCCGAGGTATTCCAGCACACCATCAGCCAGGTATTGCAAGATATACCTAATGCTGACAACATGTCTGATGACATCATTGTTTATGGCCGTACCCAAGCTGAACACGACAAAGCTCTTCGTGCAACATTGCAACGCTTACGAGAAAAGAATTTGACGCTAAGCCGAGCAAAGTGTGAGTTCAATCAACATAAAATTGAATTCTTTGGACATGTACTTAGTGACAAAGGTCTGTCTCCAGATCCTAAGAAAGTTGCAGATATCAAGAATGCTGCACCTCCTTCAACGTCCACTGAAGTACATAGTTTTCTGGGAATGGCAAACTACTGTTCTCGCTTCATTCCAGATTTTGCTACCATTACAAAGCCTCTACGTGAGCTCCTGAAGAAAAATGCATCATGGTACTGGAGCGAGATCGAGCAAAATGCATTTGATGCTGTGAAAGATGCACTAGTAGAGAATGCGACTGCTGCATACTTTGATCCATCAATGGACACTGAGTTAACGGTGGATGCTAGTCCTGTTGGTTTAGGTGCTGTTTTAGCCCAACACAAACCTGGTCAACCAGATTCCCGAGTAGTAATTGCCTACGCCAGCCGTTCTCTCACAGATGTTGAGCAACGATACAGTCAGACAGAGAAGGAAGCTCTTGCTCTTGTATGGGGCTGTGAACACTTCAATGTGTATCTGCTTGGTGCACCCTTCACCACGATAGTCACTGACCACAAACCGTTGGAGACCATCTTCAATAATCCAAAGTCCAAACCACCAGCTCGCATTGAGAGATGGGCTCTTCGTCTGCAACCATACAACTTTACGGTGAAATACAAGCCGGGTGCAGGCAATCCCGCTGATTACATCAGTCGACATCCTGCCAACAGTTTCACCATCACCAAGCATCAGCAAGTTGCCGAGGAATATGTACACTCTGTAACCTGTGATGCAGTCCCTAAGGCTCTTACTCTTGATGAAATCCGTACTGCAACCCTAGAGGACCCAACTCTGCAAGCAACAGTGGATGCATTGACTAAGAAAAAGTTTCCACGCATCCCACCCTCAGGAATTGACCAAGATGCATTCAAAGCACTTGAACGCATCCAGACAGAATTAAGTGTTACGCAACAACGCGACACTGTGCTGCGAGGTACTCGTATCGTGATTCCAGCTGTTCTCCAGCAACGTGCTCTGAAGCTTGCACATCAAGGACACCAAGGTCTTGTTAGGACGAAACAGCTGCTACGAGAAAAGGTGTGGTTTCCTGGCATTGATCGTCAAGCAAAGGATATGCATGATGCCTGTGTCCCTTGCCAAGCTGCAGTGGATACTTCAAGACCAACACCTCTACAACCTTCACCACTACCTGCTGCACCATGGACGGAAGTATCAATGGACTTCTGCGGACCACTACCAACTGGAGAGTACTTGATGGTAGTCATTGATGATCACTCACGTTATCCAGAAGTAGAAATCATCAATTCCACATCTGCAAAGGCCGTCATCCCGAAACTTGACAAGATCTTTTCAAACTTTGGCATTCCTGAAGTTGTCAAGACGGACAATGGACCGCCATTCAATGGACAAGACTTTGTCAACTTTGCTGAGCATATTGGATTCAAACACCGCCGTGTGATGCCACTACATCCTCAAGCAAATGGAGAAGTTGAGAGATTCATGCAACCTCTCATGAAAGCGGTGCGCTGTGCTCATGCCGAAGGACGATCCTGGAAACAAGCTATGTATGCTTTTCTCAGGAACTACCGTGCAACACCACATGGAACACTGGGCAAGTTACCTGGTGAACTTTTATTTGGACGTCCTATGAGAATCGCACTACCCGTCATGCCAGCCGAGGTAACGGATAAACGTCTCGCTCAGAAGGATGCACTAGCCAAGGGCAAAATGAAAATTGCTCATGATCAACGTGCAAAGGAACAGTTCATAAAGGTTGGTGACACTGTTCTCGTTAAAAAGAAAAAAGAGGGAAAGTTAGATATGCCGTATGATACAAAACCATATAAAGTGATTAGTGTAAAAGGAACTATGGTAACAGCTAGTAATAGAGATCATAGTATAACACGTAATATGGCTTATTTCAAAGTGATTCCAACTAGTGTAGAAAATGATGAAGTGCAAAGTCGTGCAAAAGAAAAAGAAAAAAATAGTTATAACCAGACAAACAATTCATCAAGGGATGTTATTGTATTTGGGGACTCACGTCCTAAACGTCATGTTAAACGCCCTACACGATTTGATGATTAATTGTGTTCCTATGTAATGAAAAGTATGTACTTATTATGCTAAACTAAATTTAATATTGTTTGAATAATGCAGATATCTCATTCAATATTTTGTAACTTTGTATTACAGTTTCTTTCATGTTTGTTTAACATTGCATATGTATTTTTAACATTGAAATCCTTTGTTGAAAAGATTAAGTTGTTTAAATTCTTTGTGTGCTTAATTAATGTTAAATGTATGCAGTATCTCTTGATATGTTAATAACTTACTTTGTGTCAATAACTTTGCTTTGTGCTACACGCATGGTAGACATCCTGTATTCATTCTTTTTAAAGAAAAGGAGGGATGTCATGTTCACAGAAAATGGTACCATCCGTTTTCTATGTGCGGCGGCTGAGACGCCAGAGAGAAGGAAGGTAAACAAAAGAGCGTACAGGACGCCCGCCAAGCTTGGTAGCTACTAGTCATGTAATCATATTAAGTATTAAAGTCAGTAACCAAGTCATGACTTTACATCAACCCTACAACCAAGACTTCCTCAGTAACACACAAACACCACAGTTAGTACACACATAACGGATGTCACGTAATTGTCAAGGACATACAAGAAATTTAAGTCTTGTAAAAGAACTCATGTTGAATGAAACATGGAATTGTGAATCATCTAAAGTTAATGACTAATAAAGCCTACAATATACTCTGTGACTGGTGTCGCTATGACATATAACGTTTATGTTACTAAGTCTTAAAGTTTTGCAAACTCATAGATACTCTAGATGAAATAATGTTATAGTTGATAGCCTATACAAACAAATTAAGGATTAAATCATACAATTTAAAGTAACTGAGAATCCACGGTGAGGTGAATGTTTTGGGTCATGGTGATTTGTAACTGATTTGTTACTTGACATCACAACACAGCATCATCATGATTACTCAAATTGGATGGGAAATTATTTGCTCTTAGTCAGAACTATAATAGGCTTGTAGTTTCTGTTTGCGTTGTTGAGCAGCTGCTCTAGTGGGGCGTGTGCTCGGTGGATCAGAATTGTTGTCCTCGGAAACTGTTGGTGAAGCTGGTTCTGATAAACACTCTCGTTCTGCTAATTCGAGAGGTACCAACTTCTCTAAGGTTTTTAGGGTAGTAGTGCCTCGGCACAAAACCCGTACTACTCTCAGGATGCCTTGGTGATCTGGGTGGATAGCAACAATTTTGCCTATAGGCCATTCTGACCTTGGTCCATTACTGTCAACCAATACTAGGTCTCCTGGTTTAAGTTGAAATTTATTATAGGAGCTCGAAGCTCCATAGTGATACTCTCGTAGAGCTGTGAGGTACTCTCGAGTCCACACCTCATTCCACCTTTCAATTACTCGCGAGAGATGTTGGTAACTTTCTACTAAGTCACTCCTGGTTACATGGGAAGGGTCGACGGGGTCCTCTTCTGCCAAAGGTATCAGAGGGCTCAGCAGGCCTCCATGTATTAAATGTGAGGGACTCAGAGGCTCTCTCTGTGAGAAATCATCTGATAGGTAAGTTAATGGGCGATTGTTGACTCGCGCCTCAATTTCCACGACGAGTGTTTGGAGTTCGGAGTAACTAATTTTCTGTCGATGCAAGGTCTTCCTTAAACACTTCTTGACCGTTTCTATCATACGTTCGTAGAACCCACCTTGCCAGGGGGCTCTGGGAGCAATAAATTTCCAGTGGCATTGTCGTCTCTGCAGGACAGACTGCACTTCTGGATGATTCCATATCTCTCGTAGGCAGGCTTCTCCTACCACAAAATTTGAACCATTATCAGATATCATTAGTTTGGGACAGGATCTGCAAGCTGCAAATCTACGAAAAGCTTGGATGAAGGCTTCGGCGCTCATGTCAGAAGTCACCTCTAGATGTACGCCTCGTGTGGTAGCACACGTGAAGAGCAGTCTCCGTGGTGTAGTGGTAAGACACTCGCCTGGCGTTCCGCGAGCGCTATGTCATGGGTTCGTATCCTGGCCGGGGAGGATTTACTGGGCGCAATTCCTTAACTGTAGCCTCTGTTTAACGCAACAGTAAAATGTGTACTTGGATGAAAAAACGATTCTTCGCGGCAGGGGATCGTATTCCAGGGACCCTAGGATTAAGGACTTGCCCGAAACGCTACGCGTACTAGTGGCTGTACAAGAATGTAACAACTCTTGTATATATCTCAAAAAAAAAAAAAAAAAAAGAGGCAAATATAAGCTTTCACTGGTATCTTATCTGGATTGCCAGTGAGAAGCAAGGCTCCGGTGTAATCAACACCAGTGGTCTCAAAGGGACGAAGATGAACTACTCTCTCCTTAGGGAGTGGTGGAGGTCCTGGGTAAGGACACACTCGAGCGTCGTATCTTTTGCAGATCACACAGAACTTAATGATTGATTTGACAGTTTGACGACCTTGAGGAAGCCAATATTTCTGTCTCAGGTCGGTGAGAGTGTCTAACACTCCGCCATGCAAAGTACCATATTGATGGTGATGCAAAACTAGAAGTTTTGTAATAATGTGGTGACGTTGTAGAAGGATTGGATTCTTTGTATCCAAATCAATTTTTGCATGAAGCAAACGTCCTCCACACCTTAATATATTATGAGTGTTGGTATCATACCAGATACCTAGAGACTTGGTTAATTTATCTGGAAGATTTTCATATTCACTTCCATATGTCTCTTGTTGTGCACGTTTGATCCAGTAGAGGATAGGATTGGGAAACTTATGTCTGATTCCTATCTTAGCAAGAAAGTCAAACACATGTGCTGTCACTCTTAATAACTTTACTCAAGTTAGAATAATTGTGAGGATTAATAGCTGAGATTCGATGAGGTTCTGGTTCTTTTATGGGAGTAGTGATATTGGTCACTATGACTTGTGGCTTCTGTTTGGGCCACTGGCCACTAACAAACCATGAAGGTCCATTAAACCACATCGAAGACTTGATTAGTTGTTTTAATGTTAACCCTCGTGATAAGTAATCTGCAGGATTGTCCTTAGTGGGGACATGTCTGAATTTATATCCAGCATATAATTCATGAATTTCCCTAACGAGATTACTAACGTAGGGAGTTTTATTGTTGTTATTTCTTACCCATTGTAAGACTGCCTCATTGTCTGACCACACGACGATTTCACCAAAGTGGATATTATGGAGTGTCTTGGTCAGGCAATGAGCCAATCTTACTCCCACCAGCAATGCAGTTAACTCCATTTGAGGTAAAGATCTCTTCTAGATTGGAGCAACTCTTGCTTTAGATGTGAGCAAAATTGATTGTGCACTATTGACTAAGTAGGTTGCAGCGCCATACGCTTTGCCAGAGGCATCGCAAAAAATGTGCAAATTTGTGGGTAAGTTTTGTCCTGAAGCACTACGAGGAAATTTCAAAACACCTAATTGATTGAAATCCGTTGTGAGTATCTGCCATTTATCTTGCAACTCAAATGGCAACTGATCATCCCATCCCATATGTTTCTGCCAGCATTCCTGCATTAGGAGTTTGCCCCTTATTAATATAGGACTAAGTAAGCCTAAAGGGTCAAATGGTTGACTGACATACGAGAGTAATTTTCTCATGGTGAGGGATGAATTATTGGTTTGTACTGACTTGACATTCATCTCGTCAGTACCTGTGTTCCATTCCATGCCCAGAACTTTTAATTGTTTAGGCACCTGATAACCCGGAAATTCTTTCTCAATTATCTGGTTTAATGATTTATTGTTTGAGGCCCATGATTGTAGTGGCATATTGGCTCCTATTAACTCACGGTTAGCCTCATGGTAGATTTCTACCAATTTGGATTGATCATTTGTAGTTCCCTGGAAATTATCGACTTACAAGTTGTCACTGATCTCTGCTTTATAAGGCTATTTGACTTCCTCAAATGTGTATGTAATGTGGCTTGAAGTAGAAACGGGGAGGAAGTCGCTCCAATTAGCACAAAGGCAAATCGGTAAGTTATGACATCACTGTCAGGATCCAGTCGGTCCTTATTCCAGAGAAATTTGGTGTAATTACGATCCTCTTCTTGCAAGCCTACTTCAAGGAAAGCTTTACTGATATCAGCAGTATAAGCGAAAATACCAGTACGGAATCGTAATTGTACATCATGTCGCCTTTGTGTTAGGCTAGGTCCCGTTTGGAGACATTCATTAAAGGACACGCTGTTTGGCTTCACTTTGGCACTACAGTTGAAGACAATACGTATTGGCGGTGTCAATGAATCTTTCACCACAGCGTGATGGGGTAAATAGTGACCTAATTTTCGGTCATCATTATCAACAACTTCAATAAATTTACTATTGAGTTGTTGTTGAATTAATTGATGATACATGTTCAGTTTATCTGGCTGCTTCTTCAGTCGTATTAATTGAGACTGTAATTGTGAGGCTGCCATGAAATAATTAACTGGAAGTTGTGGATGATTCAACTTCCATGGTAGTCTCACCCAGTATTGTTTGTCCTTATTGACAACTGTGTCCAGATATTGCTGGTAAGTCCACATATCATCAGGGCTTGGTTGTTCAGGGACAATACCTAAAGTGTCTAAATCCCACAGACGATGTACAGGTGGATCAGACTCATTATCTTCAGATATTTCTCTGAAATGTAGGGGTGACTGTTCCAAGCCTAGTCACTCCACTATTGTATTGTTAGATTGTTGGTTGGTTGACGCTGGATTTTGTTGGAAAAGCACCGGTCCAGTAAGCAGCTTGCCTCCAGCAGATGACAACAAATTCATTCCATGTTGTCTGGTGCATCCCGTTATAAATTTATAATAATGGTCAGCGCCTATAAGTATGCCAACATCAGTGAGGCAGTCAGAATTTATTTTGTAGTCTGCTAGCCTCATGGGGTTTCGTTTAAGATATCTCGCAGTGCGAGCTAGTCCTGTGACCTGCAGGTCTGAAGGAAGTTTATCTACTACTACCGCTTGTATTGGACTAATGGAAGATCCAAGTCTCACTAACACCTTGACTACTTGGTATTCACGAAGTCCACTATTAGTCAAGAACCCAGAAATATTCAATCTCACACTATTGGCAGGTTTTAATTTTAACTGCTTGACTAACTGTTGTATGATGAAGGTTTTCTATGATCCATGTTCAAAGAGACCTCTAGTATTAACTCTAGATTTCCTGTCAATTAGTTTGAGTTGAGCTGTAGGCAGAGTGGTATTATTGCCTGACTCAGTAGCAAGTACATTTATTTCTTGATGTACCTTGCAAAATTGTACTGTGGTAGAATTCATAGAATTCTCCCCAGTTGTCATAGATTGTGTAGAAGTTTTTCTACATAAGGCATAATGATGTACACCTTTGTTGCATCTATGGCATAACCGTAGCTGCACTACACATTTACTGGGATCATGAGAGCACATGCACTTGGTGCACCTGTGTAATTCTTGTAACCGTTTAATCCTGGTATTAAAGTTAGGATAAACAGTGCGTTTGTGGGTGACATGTTCTTGATCACAGAACAGACACTTTCTCTCTTTGGCTGAATTTGTCCTTTTAGTAGACATATCAGTTGTAACGTCAGAGGGAGATACAGAATAAATACCTACACTACCACTCCTTTTTCCAGTGGATGGAGTAGTCTTAGGTTTCAATTTATTGGACTTATTCAAAGTCGATTTGGGTTTGACTGAGGTGTCAATATTAGGTGGTTTAGACTCAGGTTTAATCTTATCATGAGTCTTCAACCTGTTAACCGTTATTCTCAGTCCCTCGAATATTTGCTCGAGAGTGAGAAACTCGGTTTTATAGTGTGAGCAGATTTCTGCTAAGGTATTTCGAGGTAATTTCCTCTGCAAAAGTAACTTGATTGACCATTCTGAGGCTGGTACATGAACTTTAGTACCTAAGGCCTTCACTAGACACTCTACTTCTAGCCTGAAGCTTTGAAGTGAGTCTGGTCTGTTACTTGGTGCATTCAGATCTAGCAACTGGTAATAAAGGTTAGCTATACTCAACTCCTTGTTGCAATAGTTCAACTTTAGCAGTTTTATAGCTTCCTCATAATTACTCTCAGCGAGAGCTAGGTTATTTATGACCTTTTTAGCCTCCCCTTTGAGAAGACTAATCAGGTATGAGAATTTAGAAATCTTGTCAAGAGAGGATTTCTTATGTATATGAACTTCAAATGAAGTCCAAAAGGTGTCCCAATTTTCTTCATCCAGCCCTGCAAATGTAGGTAAGTCTAAAATAGGTAGACGAACCTCAGGTAATTGATTACTAGATTGAGACATAGTATTATTTGCATTAGATTTAGATTGTGTTACTATATTGGATAGTATGTCAAGTTTATCTTGAGTCTCATCTTCATACTGAGAAATATCTGCTATAATTTGATCTATTTCCTCAGGATCAGTTTCAGTGGTATCAAGTAAGTTGAGATAAGACTGGCTTGTAGATCTAACTTGAACAAATTTTAGATCAGCTACTCTCATTGATGTTTCTAGTCGAAAGTAATCAATGGGGGTTGCTTTAGACAAGGTATCAGACTTATTAATTAGTCTAGTTAAATGACCTTTGAGGCCAATATATGTTCTCCTTAATTGTTCAGGAGTAGCCATGGTGGCTTAAAGTCCAAATTTCATAGGACTTGAATAAGTATTACTAATGAAGCTTGGGTACTTGCTCATTAGTTGACAAGTAATATTGAGTATAGCCTAAATTAATGTGGCTAAATTACACTCTACCTCACTCGAGGTTAAATGTACCTACCTAACAATAAGTAGCTAAGGATTTTGAGCAGTGCTTGAACTTCACTATTAACTTTCTTCCAGCTAGCTCATCTTTATCACCATTAGATGTAATGGTGATCATTCAGCAGCACTCAAAATGCATACACACAAATAATGAGTACACAAATAATTAATACGGATATACTCTAATCAGAGTTACCCTAATGTTAAATCCCACCCTTGATAGGGTCAGCACAAGAATGTATAATGTATGTACTACTAACTAGCTCAAGACTAGTTGTAAGAATTTCTACCTAAGAAACTACAAATTCATTTAGTCTGCATTTGTGCCAGATTCACTAATAAAGGTTAGCATAGATTAATTTGTGGTGCAGTGATGTGTATATTTAGTTGTGCTGTATTTTTGTTTTTTAGATTTTATAGTTTATATAAGTGTGCACTTGCACACACAGGTGAAAATACAATTATGTACAATTAATTTGGCTTTCCAGCCACAGCCTTTTATGGTGATTTACTTTGTTGATCAATTTGTCAACTACATGTGACCTAGACTCACCTGACAGGTGTACACGATCTGTTGCCAGGTTTTGTCTGTATGGTCTGGCTGTAAGTTGAATGTAAGTGGCATCCAATCGTACTCGCTTCCTCAGCCTAAAGTTTATATATTTGGCAGCTCTTTGGTAATATTCTGGACTCACTCCCCAACGATTATTATTGCTCAGTTGGCGAGGTTCCACCAATGTGAACACTACTGAACTGCTAATGAGTTTAAATGAGGAAATTATTGTTTCAAGGTGATTAATTACCTCAGCTGGGTGTCGAGTAGGATGGATGTCATTACCACCTAAATAAATAATAGTTAGATGGTGAGGACACTCTAACGCAGGTATTAATGTGGAATTATTATAGAAGTTATGAGCTGTTGCTCCTGGTAACCTGAAGATTCTTACCTCAGTATGAGGTATAGGTCTGAGTGTTGTGGGCAATTGACTGTGTCCCACGAGTGCTACTTTACACATGAGGTATAAACAGCAAATAAATTGGTGTGAATTAGGCTAACCTATGTGGTACACTGCCAGTAGACACAATTAATAAATGTGGTTAGTTTAAACTACTTCACACGGTGATTAGTTATTACCAATCAGCATACATCCGGTTCGAAGGACCATAATATGGGATATCTGGGGCTTGACTCATATATTCAATTATTTACTTATTTGATTTAATAAATCGAAGGACCACCCACTTTTGAGAAAAGAGGGAAAACTAATAAAAGTGATCATTAGAATAGCACTAGAGAACCAGTGTCTATGGATAATTATTAAAGGGATAATCACTTGAAATAATGAATGGACTGTATTATTAATTAATTAAAGTCAGAGCCTCAAAGTCCTACATTGGGGGGCTATTTCTAGAAATTCATATACATCTAGGAACCAGTGTGGTTTGCCACCAGTTCATTGCTGAGTAAATGATATTATAAATCTAAATTACTATAGATTCAAATATGAGAACTCAAATTGTGAATATTAAAGATTATAAATTACTGAGCAACAGTCAGAGCAAACACATTGATTACCAATCATCATTTCTGGTAATAATCTATTCAAGGTAAAGATTCTACAAGAATTATATAAGAATCAAATCATATAAAATATATTTGTACGAAAAGGGTCTTAGCTTTAAGACGATTTCTATAACATCGTTTCGTCATTTGTCCTCGTGTTCACAGGATCTCCACAAGGAAAGAACTAGAGGTGAATAACACGAATGAAGAGAAACTACTTGATGACTCCTCGCATACACGCTGAAATCAGAGAAAATTAAGTAGCATTTGAATAGGCTACATTTTAATTTCAATATTCATGAAAACGGAGAAAATTGCCGAATTAGTACTAACGTTGTATATTGGGTATTCCCGCTATATGACGACAAACTACTCACAAATATATAATCTTGGATGATGCATCAAACGAGAAACATATACTTATCATGAGCGTATTGAATACTGAGGTCTGCCGAAACCGCGTCAGCTAGTCCCTGATATTCACTGCTGTGTACGTGTAATTACGGGTCTTGGCTTCAATTGTTGACGCGTTATTAACTGGCTGGGCACTATAGAACACGTGGATAAGTAATTATTAATTGTTGACCGAGTATCAGCGTAATTCTTGCCGATAAATTTCCCAGTCACTACCACGTGTCTCGCCACTCTTCACGCCAGGCTACACAACAATGGCGTCGCCGCCTCCCTCAACCCATCTCTCGCATTCACCACAGAAATTATTAATCACGAATAATTCTTTTCCGCGCAATTATTGATGTAATACGTTAATGAGAACTGGGTTACAATTATAGGGATTTAAATATTATCATATTCTCGTTTTATGTTGTCAAACGAGAAATGGAGAAGATTTTATTTTCTCCATGACATTCGTACGTAGCAGAAAGGACTGCTACTACATAACAGTTTTTAGTTAATAACTCTCGGTTTGAGATTATTGGGAGTTATATTATCTGTAAGTAATTATTACACGGAATACTGATGATTTTAGAGAACCACATTCAATTCTCTAACTCATTGGTAATAAATGTGTCTAACTGGACATTATCTGACGCAATGTTGCTAGTCGATTTCATGAGAATTCTAGCATTAATACGTAGATGCAATGGTTAATTTATGTTCACACTACCGTTAGTAAAATTAGTAACTACTGTAGTTAGTATATAATGATAATGATTTATTATAATACAATAGTACTTTATTAGTGTTGGAAATTTCCAACACATCCTTCTCCATCTCGTAAATGAAACACAACACAGAATTCCGCTCAAATGCCTCCTTCAGCTCCTGCAGATGTCTGACATCAGGTACCTGTGTAAAAATGTCATCAACATACCTGTAGTATATGGCCGGTTTCAAGTTCATGTCGACTAAGACCTTTTGTTCGATGGTACCCATGTAGAAGTTCGCAAACAGGACACCTAGGGGAGAACCCATGAGTAGTGAAGTTGAGGACTACGACCGTCCCAAACCTGAGGAGAACCTCGGGGATCAAACTCGGTCATAGTCAAAAGTGGAGTGGGAGTCCGTAGAATGGGACGGGTTGCGTCGTGGGGGATTGGTAGCATCGCAGGGGGGGGGGGGGTAAAATGTAAGGGATGGGTACCGTCAGGAGGACTTTGTGGGTCATGTAGGTAAGAGGGAAGGGGTGGATAAGTATGTAGGCATGTGTACATCATCTCAAGGTTTCTGTGCTTCCCCGGATGTTTTGACGCGTGCCGTCCGGCCATGTGTCACTTGAGTGTGCCATGTTAGGTAGGGGATGGAAGCTATGTGGATGGTATGCGGTTATGTAGGGAGGAGGAGGAGGAATATGTAGGTTATGTTGTGAAGGGAGCGGGGAGCCCCCCATACCTGAGAGGATATCAATGATGTCCATTAGTTCCCCCTACAGGAGGCTGGATGTGTTGAGGGGGGTAGGAGAGAGCAGAGTCCAGGAGGTGTTGGGAGCTGCAGCAGGAGGGATGTGGTCCATTAGCCTTAATCGTTTTTTCAAGTCTATTTTCTTCAAGGTATGCAGGTCACCATTATTGTTTGGTGACGATCCATGAGGGTAATAGTTTGGCCATACATGGCAGGAAGTGTGGAGGAGGAGGAGGAGGGTGAGAAAGAGAGAGCAGACACTCTTAAGTTGTGAATGAGATGAGGCATCAGTTGGTGGAGAAGGTCTGTTTTATGTAACAATGCATGGGAGTGTATAGGTGATAGACCTGGACTGATGTGGTCCATTACCCTTAAGCGTTTTTCAAAGTCCGCAGAGGGGTGTGTGTGTGTACTGCCCACTGGTAAGAGGGTAACTAAAGAGCATTTCCAAGTAGCTGGTGTGATCATATCTTCCCCTCCCAGAGGGAGCGCAATGTCTGCCATTACTTCCTCCTACACGGGCGGAAGTGCCCGGGGATCCATTACCCACTGTGGTTTCGTTAAGGAAAGGGAGATGTAGCTACTGTCAGCAAGTCCGCCAGTTCCACTTACCATCCCCTCTCACTGGGGGAGTGACGGTAATGGGGTGTACCATCTCTCTCTCTACATTATATGCGGGGTTACATAGTGTGACAAGAACTGCCTGCGTGATGCTAAACAGCCCAATCACACAGGGTGATTAAGTCATATGGGTAGTAAAGGCTTGCAGGGACGCATAAAAGAGTCCAGGACTGAACCCCTCAATTCATTTTAGGTGCGCAAGTTACAATCATGACGAGCTAGTTACAAAATTCAATATAAGTCGACACATCGACACGGGAGACGTGATCACTACCTACAAAGTTTGTTAACTGTGATCGTAACATCTGCTGTCCAGATAAATATCATTGAAATGTATGCATGTCTACTCAATCTCCATCACTTCTTCTTCCTACACCCATTATTGCTGTGCAGACCTTGTAACACACAACGGCGTTATCATAGCAAGACAATCTCACAGAATGTTCAAGACTCCTGAATGAGTGAAACATCAATCTGTCTCGTTAGGGTCTAACCTTCGTGGTGGTTTGAGGCGTAGTGAGATGGACGAGGTACTGGGATGACCTTACCCTCACCCATCCACCCCCACCAAACCCCAACCCCCATCACCATCCCCCTTTCAAGCCCAAACCATCAAGCATCACTTCACCCTTCCCAGACCGGATGTTCTGTGCAAAGAAAGCCAATAGTATTATTTCTGATCATATGTGTAACCTTGTATCGCAACGTGACCGACGTGGTATCACCATTCTTTGCTCAAATAGCATTTTTTAAGAATAACGAGAGTCATAAGGTGGTCTTCAATCTTATTATTATAACAAATCATAATTTTTTTGTAAACACAACTGCATGGGATACACATAGCAGTCAGTCAGTGGTTACTCTCTCTCTCTCTCTCTATTTAGATCATTTAATAGTTGGGGGTAAAAGTAACATCAATTCCTTTCTCCTGTCGCCACTGTTCACGTATCTTTTTTCATTTCTTAGACTAACAGCGCACCAGTGGATGGAAGACAAATGTCAATTTTCAAGCCCCCATCACTCTCACCGTTATAACCTTGTAATGTAATACGACCAACATGATGACATCGTTCTTTGCCCAAATATCATTAATGTAACGTGACCAACATGGTAACATCGTTCTTTGCCCAAATATCATTAATGTAACGTGACCAACATGGTAACATCGTTCTTTGCCCAAATAACATTTTAAGAGTAACGAGCAACTTTCTGTCAGATGTCTGAATATTGAAATGTGAACCGTGTTTAGCCCTTACATTCCAAACACAATGAAATATTAGCACAAGCTTGTTTAGTTCTTGTATCACATAATGCAATGTAACGTTTATTCAACAACTGGTAGACATAACATAATGTAGCTTCATATTCACTGTGGTAAAACAAACAAACAAACATACATACACATCGCGGTCAGTCCTCACTATATCTCAAACGCCCCGTTCATTCTCTCTCCCTTAGGTGAGCAATGTTCCCCACATACAAATTCCAAGCAAAGTAAACATATATAAGACTAATGTGGAAAAACATAGTCGTGATACTTTTATTAAATTGACTTGTTCTTATCCCCGAGTTCAAGTCTGTTTTTAAGACATACATTATCCAAATGTAAACATCAATCGATGAGGATAAGACTGGATGAGTCGATAGTGAAATAGCTCTGGGTTATGTCTGTTTTCAGTTCTTGTAACACAGTCAATGTAGCGTAATGGGGGAAAACAGACTTTCTGCCTAAATAAATAGCATTTGAAAATGTATGCGTGTCTACTCAATCTCCAGCCCTCTCTTCATCCAACACCAAATATTGCTGTACAGACCTTGTAACGCACATCAGCATTAGCGCTCATTTCTTGTAACACACACAGTCAATGCAGCGTAATGCGGGAAAATAAACTTAGTGCTGCCCAAATAAATAACATTTGAAAATGTATGCAAGTCTAGACAATCTCCAATAGCCCTTACATTCTAAACACACAAGTAAAATATTAGCACACGCTTGTATCGCATTATATCATCATTACGTAACGTGGAAAACTTCTTTCTGTCTGATGATCAAATAGCATTTTTTAATAAATAACCTCAGCTTGGTCTTATGACATTAGGACTGTATTACACTGTGCGCAACAGTAGAATTGTAATATCATAGCAAGACAATGTCGCAGAATGTTCAACGTTCAATGCTGAAGATGTGAGCGAGACACTTAGTAACGTAATGTGGAAATCAACTTTCTGGCTGTTGTCCGAATATCATTATTGAAATGTGAACCTCATTTAGCCAAACACAATATCTCCATTACATCTCATACCATATAAATATTACGGTCTGCAAGTTTTAGACTTCTGTAACACAATGTAACATAACGCAAATCAACTTTTTGCAGTCCAAAATAACATTTTTAAATGAAAGTATGACTTAGTCCATCTCCATTACATCTCCTACCATATAAATATTACGGTCAACCAGTTTTAGCCCTCTGTAAGACTTGTAACGTAACGTGGAAATCATCAACTTTCTGCAGTTCAAAATAGCATTTTTTAAATGAAAAGTATGGCTTAGTCCATCTCCATTACATCTCAAGGTTTCCTTAGAAACTAAGGAAAATAGTTTCCTAGTAGTTTCTAAGGAAACTACTCCAAGCTTGTACTAAAGAGGCACCCTTCTTGAGCCCGGATGGACACATGTATAAGCAAGTAGATGGGGTCGCCATGGGTTCTCCCCTAGGTGTCCTGTTTGCGAACTTCTACATGGGTACCATCGAACAAAAGGTCTTAGTCGACATGAACTTGAAACCGGCCATATACTGCAGGTATGTTGACGACATTTTTACACAGGTACTTGATGTCAGACATCTGCAGGAGCTGAAGGAGGCATTTGAGTGGAATTCTGTGTTGCGTTTCACTTACGAGATGGAGAAGGATGGGAAGCTGCCCTTTATAGATGTAACAGTCATGGAAAGGAGCGGAGGTTTCCACACTGCAGTCTACACTAAGGAAACAAACATAGGAATGTGCCTCAATGCCAACAGTGCCTGCCCAGACAGGTACAAGAGGTACAGGTCGTTAACGCTTATGTCGACCGTGCTCTCAGCCACAGCTCAGGATGGAAGCAAGTCGATGAAGAACTCTGTAGGGTAAGGCAGGTCCTAGTCAACAACGGCTCCTCCAATGGTTTCGTTGAAGACATCATAAGAAGGAAGGTGAAACGCCATGCAACCTCTGAATAGACAACTAACACAACACCTGTACCCCCTATTAGACTATTTTACAGGAACTTCTTTTCCACAGCTCATAAAACAGAGGAAAGGGTCCTGAAAGATATTGTTAATAGAAACGTTATCCCAACAGACAAAAATCAGAAGATACAATTGACGATCTACTATAAGACCAAGAAAACGGCCAACCTACTCATGAGAAACTCTCCAGACACAAAGCAGAACGCTTTAAAAGAGACCGCTGTCGTCTATGCCTTCAAATGCCCACTTGGGGACTGTAAGCCTCAAAGAATTCAGTATATAGGCAAGACAACAACATCTTTTTCCAGACGATTAACGATGCACATGCAACAGGGCTCCATTAAGGAACAAAAATCTCTTCCCACAACCAGACCATAACCAGAGAAGTCTTAACAAAAAACACTGAAATCATCGATAGATACAGCGATAGCAGGTGGCTTGATATCTGTGAGGCACTACACATTAAGAAGTCGATTCCAGCAATCAACACCCAATTAATGCACAACTATATTCTACCCACTTCAAGACTCCGCACCAATATAGAAGCATCAAGAAATATGGGCCAATAGGCCCTTTGCAGTTACTTCCATTCTTCCCTTTAACTTACTAAATATTATACCCATTGTTTCGTGTTCTGTCTTGTGTTGAAAGTTTGTTTTCACATCATCCAAAATTGTTGTAACATATCACCTCACCCAAATGCAGGTATAAAATCGAAGCTGTTTAAACTCTGTTTAGTTATTGTTGTGTGTGTGTAAACTAAAGTCTTTGAAAATGTAATAAGTTATTACGAAACACATTCAAGTGTCGCGTCAGACAAAATTTAAAGAAAAATTTTTGAGAATTGATTTTTCAGTTACCATCAACAGTGAAAAGAAATATAAGAAATATTGAGAAAATTCGTGTTAGAATTATTAATCTTACTTTTTCGGTCATACTTAATAATATATATATATATATATATATATATATATATATATATATATATATATATATATGCAAACAAGCCTGAATGGTCCCCAGGACTATATACAACTGAAAACTCACACCCCAGAAGTGACTCGAACCCATACTGCCAGGAGCAACGCAACTGGTATGTACAGGGACGCCTTAATCCGCTTGACCATCACGACCGGACATAAGGAAGTGATAGCCGAAGCTATTTGAACCACTTCCCCGCCGGCACTCGGATGGTAATCTTGGGCATAGCATTTTATCAAATCACCTCATTCTTTGGGGCACACGTGAGGAACACAAATGCAAACAAGCCTGAATGGTCCCCAGGCCCCTCCTCTTGTGTTCCTCACGTGTGCCCCAAAGAATGAGGTGATTTGATAAAATGCTATGCCCAAGATTACCATCCGAGTGCCGGCGGGGAAGTGGTTCAAATAGCTTCGGCTATCACTTCCTTATGTCCGGTCGTGATGGTCAAGCGGATTAAGGCGTCCCTGTACATACCAGTTGCGTTGCTCCTGGCAGTATGGGTTCGAGTCACTTCTGGGGTGTGAGTTTTCAGTTGTATATAGTCCTGGGGACCATTCAGGCTTGTTTGCATTTGTGTTCCTCACGTGTGCCCCAAAGAATGAGGTGATTTGATAAAATGCTATGCCCAAGATTACCATCCGAGTGCCGGCGGGGAAGTGGTTCAAATAGCTTCGGCTATCACTTCCTTATGTCCGGTCGTGATGGTCAAGCGGATTAAGGCGTCCCTGTACATACCAGTTGCGTTGCTCCTGGCAGTATGGGTTCGAGTCACTTCTGGGGTGTGAGTTTTCAGTTATATATATATATATATATATATATATATGCGAACAAGCCAGAATGGTCCCCTGGACAATATGCAACTGAAAACTCACACCCCAGAAGTGACTCGAACCCATACTCCCAGAAGCAACGCAACTGGTATGTACAAGACGCCTTAATCCACTTGACCATCACGACCGGACAAAATGAGGTGGTTCAAATAGCCTCGGCTATCACCTCATTTTGTCCGGTCATGATGGTCAAGTGGATTAAGGCGTCTTGTACATACCAGTTGCGTTGCTTCTGGGAGTATGGGTTCGAGTCACTTCTGGGGTGTGAGTTTTCAGTTATATATATATATATATATATATATATATATATATATATATATATATATATATATATATATATATATATATATATATATATATGTTCTTTAATATGACCGAAAAAGTAAGATTAATAATTCTAACACGAATTTTGTCAATATTGCTTATGTTACTGTCGATGGTAATTGAAAAATCAGTTCTCCAAAATTCATTTTTATTTCTGGTCTGATGCGATGCTTGAACGCGTTTCGTAATAACTTATTACATTTTCAAAGACTTTAGTTTACACACACACAACTGTAACCTGAAAACACTAAACAGAGTTTTGCTTATGCTAACACTAAACAGCTTGTCTCGCATTTGGGTGAGGTGACATGTTGCAACAGTTTTGGATGAGGTGAACAAACTTTTGACTAACACAAGACTGAACACGGAAGAATGGGTATTAATTGGATAAATGAGAGGGAAGAATGGAAGTAACTACAGAGGGCCTATTGGCCCATACTTCCTTTTGATGCTTCTATATTGGTACGGAGTCTTTAAGTGGGTAGAATATAGTTGTGCATTAATTAACTGTTGATTGCTGGTGTTGACTTTTTGATGTGTAGTGTCTCGCATATGTAGAGCCGCCTATCACTGTATCTATCGATGATTTCTGTGGTGTTTGTTATTACTTCTCTGGTGATGGTCTGGTTGTGGGAAGAGATTATATATTCCTTAATGGAGCCCTGTTGCTTATGTATTGTTAATCGCCTGGAAAGAGATGTTGTTGTCTTGCCTATATACTGAGTTATTTGGGGCTTACAGTCCCCAAGTGGGCATTTGAAGGCATAGACGACGATGGTCTCCTTTAAGGCGTTCAGCTTTGTGTCTGGAGAGTTTTTCATGAGTAGATTGGTCGTTTTTTTGGTTTTGTACTAAATTGTCAATTGTATCTTTTGATTTTAGTCTGTAGGGATAACGTTCCTGTTAACAATATCTTTCAGTACCCTTTCCTCTGTTTTATGAGCTGTGGAAAAGAAGTTCCTGAAAAATAATCTAATAGGGGGTACAGGTGCTGTGTTAGTTCACTCCTCAGAGGTTGCATAACGTTTCACCTTTCTTTTTATGATGTCTTCAATGAAACCATATTGAGAAGCCGTTGTTGACTAGGACCTGCCTTACCCTACAGAGTTCTTCATCGAGTTGCTTCCATCCTGAGCTGTGGCTGAGAGCACGGTCGATGTAAGCATTGACAACACTCCTCTTGTACCTGTGTGGGCAGTCACTATTGGCATTGAGGCACATTCCTTTGTTTGTTTCCTTAGTGTAGACTGCAGTGTGGAAACCTCCACTCCTTTTCATGACTGTTACATCTAGAAATGGCAGCTTCTCATCCTTCTCCATCTCGTAAGAGTAATTCAACAAAGAATTCCGCTCGAATGCCTCCTTCAGCTTTTGCAGATGTCTGACATCAGGTACCTGTGTAAAAATGTCGTGAACATACCAGCAGTATATGGCCGGTTTTAAGTTAATGTCAACTAAGACCTTCTGTTCGATGTTACCCATGTAGGAGTTCGCAAACAGGACACCTAGGGGAGAACACATGGCGACCCCATCTGCTTGTTTATACATGTGCTCATCCGGACTCAAGAAGGGTGCCTCCTTAGTACAAGCTTGGAGTAGTTTCTTTAGAATGTTTTCGGGTATGTCAAGAGGAGTACAACCTGGATCACGATACACTCTGTTCGCTATCTTCCCAATTCTTTCATCCACAGGTACGTTGGTAAACAGTGATTCTACGTCCAACGAGGGTCTTAACCCTGTGGCCTGTGTTCCCCGCAGTAAGTCAACAAATTCTTTTGGAGACTTCAGACTGAAAGCACACGGTACATATAGAGTCAGCAAGCCATTGAATCGCTTCGCCAGTCTATACGTAGGTTTGGGTATCTGGCTGATTATTGGCCGAAGTGGGTTTCCAGGCTTGTGTGTCTTGACATTTCCATACGCATACCCCGGTTTGTATTCCCCAATAATCTTTGGCAGGTGGATTTCAGATTTCTTGTCCTTCACAGTTTCGATCAATCTGTTTACCTTTGTTTTCAATTCGGCTGTAGTGTCCTTCGTTACCCTTTGGAATTTAGTTTGGTCAGAGAGTATGAGACTCATTTTCGCCAGCTATTCATCTTTTTTAAGGATGACGTATATTGGCGACTTGTCACCTCTCCTGACGACTATTTCCTTGTTCTCACGAAGGCTCTTACCTGCCGCTTTGAGCTAGGGGGACAGTATGGTGCTTCTGTAGTTGCCTCGAATCTTTCCTCCTTCTGCAATAAGTTCTGCTTGCAAGGTGTCTTTGGTGGTGACCTTCTTTTGTGTCTGGAGGTCGAATATGTCGTCCAACAGGATCTCCAACTACACTTTCCGGGCCATCTCACTTGGTCTGGACATAACGTGACAGTTTATAATCAGATTTAGGAGAGTGACTTGGTACTCAGTGAGGTTGATTCCAGCAAGATTCAGGAAGCCATCTCATTGTCGAGGAATCGCCATAGGTCCTCCATAAAATGTTGTTAGTTTCTTGATTATCCTGGTTTCGGTGCTGTGGTGATGTCCATCTGTGAGGATGTCGAGGTGTTGCTCGATACGAGTACGGAGATTTTCGTCGATTTTGCTGTTTCTCCATTGGTTTTTAGCGTGAAGTAGTTACGTTCTGTTGTCTTTGATTTCATTTTCTGCCTTATGTATCTGATTTCGAAGCAGATCTTGGCGATATTGTATCGTGAAGGCTAGATTTCTTGCTGCTCGGTCGTGCGTTTTAATATTAGTATATTTTGGTAGCAGTCTTTCTTGTAAACATATGTTGTTAAATATGACCAAAAAAGTAAGATTAATAATTCTAACACGAATTTTGTTCATATTTCTTATGCTTCTTTTTACTGTCGATGGTAATTGAAAAGTTAATTCTCCAAAATTCATTTTTTTTCTAGTCTGATGCGACGCTTGAACGCATTTCGTAATAACTTATTACATTTTCAAAGACTTTAGTTTACACACTCACAACTGTAACCTGAAAACACTAAACAGAGTTCTACTTATGCTAACACTAAACAGCTTGTCTTATATACTCGCATTAGAAGTGGGTAGAATTTAGTTGTGCATTAATTGGCTGTTGATTGCTGGTGTTGACTTTTTGATGTCTAGTGCCTCGCAGATGTCGAGCCGCCTGTTATCACTGTATCTATCGATGATTTATGTGTTGTTTGTTAGGAGAGTACATCCTACCTACTGTTTAGATAGTACGTTTTGTTACCGTGTGCACATACTACCAACAACGACATAATAAATAATTGTATAGTATACCTTTGTTCAATTCACTTGAAAAAATTAACAAAAACTAAAAATCCAACTTAAATATTCCTAGGCCTAGTATAGCACACATATGTACTAAGTAAAACCTCAGATAGCGTGTATTAGGTATAGTAAGGATAGGTTAATTTAGTTTTTCTTTGCAACATAAGAAGAAATTTGATATCCGATTTGTTCAAATTCATTAGTAACGATTTCTATTTTCTAATTCCGCTGTACATCGGTATATATGTACTATGGTCCTCATTCTTCCTATTATAAGTAGTACCAAAACAGGAGGATGGGCTGCAATAATTGTATTGAACAAAAACATTAGCATTATATATAGTAAAAATTTAATGTTGATTAAAAGTTTTTTTTGCTAGTGTTATTTTTTTTGCTATAGGCAGTTCATCACAATTTTAGCTGGAGTGAACACGCATTACTGCTATAGAAAATTTTTAATATTTACAATTATAGCTGTGAGACTGATGTTTGCAAAACGTATAGCATAAAAATTGAATGATGAGGAGCCAATTTTATGGATAGGTAATATGAACTAACCTATTCACTGAAGTTATATTTACATTTGGACGACTTAGCATGTTACATCAACATAATCTAAGGTCTAGTCAAAATTATATTTACTCAGACACTCAATTGTCATCTTCGGTAGTTTTGTGAAGCACAGTCCCAACAAGCCTTGTGAAGCTTTGTCTTCGGAACCTATGTAAACTTAATTAAGAGTAGCAAAGACAAATTGCAAAGCCATAGATATGTGAAGCTTTGAATTATGTAGACGTTTGGAGTGCAGTTGGTAATTAGAACGACAATTTCATGCAATATTTTCTATGTGAAGTTCAGCCTTCGTGAACGATGTTAGTTTCTGTTCCCATAAACCTACACATGTTCAGTTCAGTTAAAAGGAATTAAGCCTTCATTAAAGTATTAAAAGTAAGAATATAGCATATATACAATGTTGTAATTATCTGTACAAAATTGATACCATGAACTAATGCAGAAATTAAATCAAGGTTTCATAATGTTATAATGAGAGTATAATTTTATAACTTACAGATAAACCAAGAAGAAATTGGCACAAAGATTTTCCTGGAATGCTTCAACTTGAGTAACAGAGTATAAGCAGATGCTATGATGCATGTTGTAACATCCGGCCTCCTGCCCCTCTTGCTGCTTGTCAGTTCTCTTCAAGTAATCGGGGATCTGCAACACTCATATGGTATTTTATTATAATTATAATTATTATTATTATTATTATTATTATTATTATTATCATCATTATTATTATTAATTATTATTATTATTATTCTGTATGCTTTTTTTTTATTTTTCATCTCAGTTTTCACTGATGCCTTTGCATAACAATTATTATTAACACAAATGAAGATATTAATACCAATTCCTAACTATCTTTAATTTACAATTTTTAATTCTGTGTATTTTTATATATTGCTTGTTCATATCAATTATAAAATATAATATGTTGATATCTAAAATTTCCCCTACTACAAAAAAATTCCATATACCTGATACAGTAACACTACTGAGCGGTGGTATGAATGCTGTGTTGGCAACACTGTTTCAGCCTCACTGTTCCGTCATGTTCTTCACGGACGGCGCCTCAACCCTCAGCACTGTGGCTAAGGTGAGTCTCAGCCTCCCTGTTCCGTCATGTTCTTCACGGACGGCGCCCCAACCCTCAGCACTGTGACTAAGGTGAGTCTCAGCCTCCCTGTTCCGTCATGTTCTTCACGGACGGCGCCTCAACCCTCAGCACTGTGTCTAAGGTGAGTCTCAGCTTCACTGTTCCGTCATGTTCTTCACGGACGGCGCCTCAACCCTCAGCACTGTGTCTAAGGTGAGTCTCAGCTTCACTGTTCCGTCATGTTCTTCACGGACGGGGCCTCAACCCTCAGCACTGTGTCTAAGGTGAGTCTCAGCTTCACTGTTCCGTCATGTTCTTCACGAACTGCGCCTCAACCATCTAAGCATCTAACCTGAAAATTAAATGTGATTACATGCATAATCTCTTGTGTGAGTTTCTAGGAAAGTTACAAATGCTGTACTTTCCTGTGGTGGAACGTTATATTGGAATGGTACAAATATTTTACTATTAGTTTTTTATCTTTTATGCTGATAAAGTTAAATTAAATTATACTTTCAAAATTATTTTTAATTGTCATTTTTTAAGGTTGGTGTATTGCTGTTCTATTTTGTTCCAAAGTGTATAGGTGTTTTGAATCAATTGTTCTGCAGTGATAGGAGTCAGGAGTTTGCTATAAAATCCACGTCACCACAGGGTGGGAAAAAAGGCCTAATACTTTTCTGGGCTTCATTTTTTGTTCTCCATAATTTAGTATTATTAACATCATTATTAACAAATTTAATTACAATTTTGCCTAATCTGAGTAATTCAATTTACTATTATTTTGTGAGGATGATGCTCGTATTCACTGTCACACAAGACAGCAGATCATACACAAGACAATTAATCTAAAATGTAGGCTAATGCACACACACACACACACACACACACACACACACACACACACACACACACACACACACACACACACACACTGACCGAAATATGACCGAAAAAGTAAGATTAATAATTCTAACACAAATTTTCTCAATGTTTCTTATATTTCTTTTCACTGTTGATGGTAACTGAAAAATCAATTCTCCAAAATTCATTTTTATTTCTAGTCTGACGCGACACTTGAATGCATTTCGTAAAACTTATTACATTTTCAAAGACTTTAGTTTACACACACACAACTATAACTGAACAGAGTTTAAACAGCTTCGATTTTATTCTTGCATTTGGGTGAGGTGATATGTTACAACAGTTTTGGATGAGGTGAAAACAAACTTTCAACACAAAACAGAACACGAAACAATGGGTATAATATTTTGTACGTTAAAGGGAAGAATGGAAGTAACTGCAAATATATATATATATATATATATATATATATATATATATATATATATATATATATATATATATATATATGTCGTACCTAGTAGCCAGAACGCACTTCTCAGCCTACTATGCAAGGCCCAATTTGCCTAATAAGGCAAGTTTTCATGAAATATTTGTTTTTCGACTACCTAACCTAACCTAACTTTTTCGGCTACCTAACCTAACCTAACCTATAAAGATAGGTTAGGTTAGGTTAGGTAGGGTTGGTTAGGTTTGGTCATATATCTACGTTAATTTTAACTCCAATAAAATAAAATTGACCTCATACATAATGAAATGGGTAGCTTTATCATTTCATAAGAAAAAACTTAGAGAAAAAATATTATTTCAGGTAAACTTGGCTTATTAGGCAAATCGGGCCTTGCATAGTTGGCCAAAAAGTGCGTTTTGTCTACTAGGTACGACATATATATATATATATATATATATATATATATATATATATATATATATATAATATATATATATCATGGTTAAAATCGATTACATTACATAGAATACATGTTTCAATTTACGAATTCATAAATTCAACTTTGTTGTGCACTGCCACTCAAGGGCATCGGTGGCTTAATAAGAGATGCAGCTTAAAAATAAAATCAATCAAATTGTTCTTCATTCTTCGAAATGCACAAAGGCATTTAGGATAAATTATAAGGATGTCGTCCAGTACACCAGATTCCAAAAAATATTTAAACAGTGGATGGAACAATAGGTCAGGAGGTCACAAATCTTTTAGGGTTTCACATTCAACAATATAGTGTTCAAGTGAATGCCTTAAAGGTTTGTCACAGAATTTGCAAACGGAATATTCTGGTAATGCTCAACCTCACTTACCTTTCAGAAAGGCCTCTAGCCAAGGCGAATTCGCGCAATGACGACATCACATTGCCTGGTCCGGTTACTGTGCTCACCATACAAATACCTATGTTTATAAAATATGTCATAGCTTTTAATACTGCAGCTTTCAGGTCTTCGGGCATTTCTTAATCTTCTAAATGTGAAGTAATTTCTTTAATATGAATGTTTCTAATAATTTCATTAGGTAGTCCAAAGTCAAAATCCGTGTTTTCTTTCCCGTAAGCCTTATTTGCCAATCGATCTACAAAGTCATCTTTTTCAAATCCCACAGGGGACGAGATCCACACAAATTGTATACATAATGAACATGTGAAAACAATCTGTGGAGGTATTGTTAGGAACACTAATATTATTTATTTAAAGATTTTATTTTCCTTAACAGAACATTATACAAAATAATCAACATGATCGTTTATGGACGTCCTGGAGTGTGTCAGTGTGGGAGGTGGCAGCGGACGGCCAGGACGCTAACATGACGCTGACACAGCTCCCCCACGTGGTCGACCAGGCTCGGCGGGTAGGTCACTCTCA
>NC_091177.1:24744189-24791689 GCF_040958095.1 Procambarus clarkii
TATGGACCAATAGGCTTTCTGCAAACACTTCTATTCAATATCCATTGTTTCGTGTTCTGTCTTGTGATGATGAAATTAATACCCTATTGATACTCTTGTTCTGTCTTGTGTTGATGAATACCCTATATATATATATATATATATATATATATATATATATATATATATATATATATATATATATATATATATATATATATATATATATATACATATGTATGTATATATATATATATATATATATATATATATATATATAATATATATATATATATATATATATATACATATATATATATATATATATATATATATATAGATATACATATATATATACATATGTATATATATATATGTATATATATATATATATATATACATTATGTATGTATATATATATGCATACATATGTATATATATATATATATATATACATATGTATATATATACATATGTATATATATATATATATATATATATATATATATATATATATATATATATATATATATATATATATAGATATACATATATATATACATATGTATATATATATATATGTATATATATATATATATATATACATTATGTATGTATATATATATGCATACATATGTATATATATATATATATATATACATATGTATATATATACATATGTATATATATATATATATATATATATATATATATATATATATATATATATATATATATATATATATATATATATATAACTGAAAACTCACACCCCAGAAGTGACTCGAACCCATACTCCCAGGAGCAACGCAACTGGTATGTACAAGACGCCTTAATCCACTTGACCATCACGACCGGACAAAATGAGGTGATAGCCGAAGCTATTTGAACCACCCCACCGCCGGCACTCGGATGGTAATCTTGGGCATAGCATTTTACCAAATCACCTCATTCTTTGGGGCACACGTGAGGAACACAAATGCAAACAAGCCTGAATGGTCCCCAGGACAATATGCAACTGAAAACTCACACCCCAGAAGTGACTCGAACCCATACTCCCAGGAGCAACGCAACTGGTATGTACAAGACGCCTTAATCCACTTGACCATCACGACCGGACAAAATGAGGTGATAGCCGAAGCTATTTGAACCACCCCACCGCCGGCACTCGGATGGTAATCTTGGGCATAGCATTTTACCAAATCACCTCATTCTTTGGGGCACACGTGAGGAACACAAATGCGAACAAGCCTGAATGGTCCCCAGGACAATATGCAACTGAAAACTCACACCCCAGAAGTGACTGGAACCCATACTCCCAGGAGCAACGCAACTGGTATGTACAAGACGCCTTAATCCACTTGACCATCACGACCGGACAAAATGATGCTTCTATATTGGTGCGGAGCCTTGAAGTGGGTAGAACATAGTTGTGCATTAATTTGCTCTTGATTGCTGGTGTTGACTTCTTAATGTGTAGTGCCTCGCAGATATCAAGCCGCCTGCTATCGCTGTATCTATTGATGATTTCCGTGTTTTTTGTTCAGACTTCTCTGGTGATGGTCTGGTTGTGGGAAGAGATTATATGTTCCTTAAGATAGCCCTGTTGCTTATGCATCGTTAATCGCCTGGAAGGAGATGTTGTTGTCTTGCCTATATACCGAGTTCTTTGAGGCTTACAGTCCCCAAGTGGGCATTTGAAGGCATAGACGACATTGGTCTCTTTCAAAGCGTTCTGCTTTGTGTTTGGAGAGAGACTCCTTATGTCCCTTGCGCCTTCAGCCTGATGTCTCCAAAGGAATTTGTTGACTTACTGCGGGGGAACACGGGCCACAGGGATAGGTGCCTCGTTGGATGTAGAATCACTGTTTACCAACGTACCTGTGGATGAAACAGTCGGGATGATAGCGGATAGAGTGTATTGTGATCCGGTCTGTACTCCTCTTGACATACCAGAAAACATTCTAAGGAAACTACTCCAAGCTTGTACTAAAGAGGCACCCTCCTTGAGCCCGGATGGGCACATGTGTAAGCAAGTAGATGGGGTCGCCGTGGGTTCTCCTCTAGGTGTCCTGTTAGCGAACTTCTACATGGGTACCATCGAACAAAAGGTCTTAGTCGATATGAACTTGAAACCGGCCATATACTGCAGGTATGTTGACATTTTTACACAGGTACCTGATGTCAGACATCTGCAGGAGCTGAAGGAGGCATTTGAGCGGAATTCTGTGTTTCGTTTCACTTACGAGATGGGGAAGGATGGGAAGCTGCCCTTTCTAGATGTAACAGTCATGGAAAGGAGCGGAGGTTTCCACACTGCAGTCTACACTAAGGAAACAAACATAAGAATGTGCCTCAATGCCAACAGTGACTGCCCGGACAGGTACACGAGGAGTGTTGTTAACGCTTATGTCGACCGTGCTTTCACCCACACAGCTCAGAAATGGAAGCAAGTCGATGAAGAACTCTGTAGGGTAAGGCAGGTCCTAGTCAACAACGGCTTCTTCAATGATTTCGTTGAAGATATAAGAAGGAAGGTGACACGCCATGCAACCTCTGAAGAGACAATTAACACAACACCTGTACCCCCTATTAGACTATTTTACAGGAACTTATTTTCCACAGCTCAGAAAACGGAGGAAAGGATCCTGAAAGATATTGTTAATAGAAACGTTATCCCTACAGACAAAAATCAGAAGATACAATTGACGATTTACTATAAAACCAAGAATACTGCCAGCCTACTCATGAGGAACTCTCCAGAAACAAAGCAGAACGCTTTGAAAGAGACCAATGACGTCTATGCCTTCAAATGCCCATTTGGGGACTGTAAGCCTCAAAGAACTCAGTATATTGGCAAGACAACAACATCTCTTTCCAGGCAATTAACGATGCATAAGCAACAGGGCTCCATTAAGGAACATATAATCTCATCCCATCACCAGAGAAGTCTTAACAAAAAACATGGAAGTCATCGATAGATACAGCGATAGCTGGCGGCTTGATATCTGCGAGGCACTACACATTAAGAAGTCAACACCAGCAATCAAGAGCCAATTATGCACAACTATATTCTACCCACCTCAAGACTCCGCTCCAATATAGAAGCATCAAGAAATATGGGCCAATAGGCCCTTTGCATATACTTCCATTCTTCCCCTTTAACTTTACTCAATATTACCCAATATTTCGTGTTCTATCTTGTTTTGAAAGTTTGTTTTCACCTCATCCAAAACTGTTGTAACATATCACCTCACCCAATTGCTGGTATATAAAATGAAAAGCCATTTGAATTATAGCATAGTAAGAAATCTGTTTTAGTGTTTGCAGGTTATAGTTGTGTGTGTGTAAACTAAAGTCTTTGAAAATGTAATAAGTTATTACGTAACGCGTTCAAGTGTCACGTCAGACTAGAAATAAAAATGAATTTTGGAGAACTGATTTTTCAATTACCATCGACAGTGAAAAGAACCATAAGAAATATTGAGAAAATTCGTCTTTGAATTATTAATCTTTTTCGGTCATATTTAATAATAATATATATATATATATATATATATATATATATATATATATATATATATATATATACATATATATATATACATATATATATATATATATATATATATATATGATCGATGTTCCCTTCGGGAATCTTAATTTTAAGATGAATTGGAAAACCAGGGATATACTGAACATCTTGTTTCAGATTCTTTACTTTAAAATGCATAACGTTTCGAATACTTCTCGTATTCATCATCAGATCTAAAAGAAAAAACAGAAATCACAATCAAATAACTAGTAAACAAAGAACTCATACTGAATATAATTGCCTATCAAAGAAAGGAAAATGCTTAAAAAACATAACACTTAAGCGCACTTGAAGTGATCTATACAAATAAAACTTTTTAACTGTCACATATATATAAGCTAATTTAAAAATCCATTAATCTACAAAACGAAATTTATAACTAATAAAACAAACCATTCTAGTAAACTTACGTGAAATGTTCAGAAGTGAAACTTGATACCTAACACATAGATACTAAACACTATAACAAATATTCATTTAATGACTACAAATCTACAAAAAATGTATATAAAATACAAACAGAATAAACGACAATTATAAAGTACTAACCAAAATCTTATAAAAACTCAAATATTAAATAAAATTAAATACCAAAAAATGTATTATATATCGTAAATAAAAGATTATAATAATGTACAATGTCAAGACTTGAAATAAGTAAGAAAGGGCAAAGGCATGATAAACTAAACAAAATTATAATAAAATTAAACTACCAGAATGAACTATAAATCAATTTACAGGGCCTAATGTGCACTATACAGTGTACAATTGAACAGCTGAAAGGTTGCTATTTAACAACCTTGTGCTCAAATGTCGTATATATGTATAATTGTTCCAGCTGTAATGCTGGATATATCGGGAGTTCCATTTGGAACTTTAAAATTAGGATACTTGAGCACCGGGGATTATCTTTTAGGACTGGATTACCATTGTCTAAACCAGCATTTTCGGAGATTAGAAAACATTGTTATGAGTTTGATCATTCTCTGCTGGAATATGATTTTAAAATTCTGGACACTTGTATGAATGGCCAGTCAGATTTGAGAGTAATGGAATCCTTATATATAAAGGAGCTGCGGCCTCTGTTAAATAGCAACCTTTCAGCTGTTCAATTGTACACTGTATAGTGCACAGTAGGCCCTGTAAATTGATTTATAGTTCATTCTGGTAGTTTAATTTTATTATAATTTTGTTTAGTTTATCATGCCTTTGCCCTTTCTTACTTATTTCAAGTCTTGACATTGTACATTATTATAATCTTTTATTTATGATATATAATACATTTTTTGGTATTTAATTTTATTTAATATTTGAGTTTTTATAAGATTTTGGTTAGTACTTTATAATTGTCGTTTATTCTGTTTGTATTTTATATACATTTTTCGTAGATTTGTAGTCATTATATGAATATTTGTTATAGTGTTTAGTATCTAGGTGTTAGGTATCAAGTTTCACTTCTGATCACTTCACGTAAGTTTAATAGAATGGTTTGTTTTAGTAGATATAAATTTCGTCTTGTAGTCTAATGGATTTTTAAATTAGCTTTTATATATGTGACAGTTAATAAGTTTTATTTGTATTGATCACTTTAAGTGCGCATAAGTGTTTTGTTTTTTAAGCATTTGCCTTTCTTTGATAGGCAATTATATTCAGCATGAGTTCTTTGTTTACTAGTTATTTGATTGTGATTTCTGTTTTTTCTTTTAGATCTGATGGAGAATACGAGAAGTATTCGAAACGTTATGCATTTTAAAGTAAAGAATCTGAAACAAGATGTTCAGTATATCCCTGGTTTTCCAATTCATCTTAATATATATATATATATATATATATATATATATATATATATATATATATATATATATATATATATATATATATATATATATATATATATATATATATATATATATAATGTGTGTGTGTGTGCGGAAAAACCACAAAGAAATGGGAAGAGAAATGAATGTTTCGGCCTGTTAAAGCCGTTGTCAACACCAAACTGACTACAGAAAGAGAGAGAGGATACAGGCCAACACCTGGAACCTGACCAACCCATCTCTAGGGAAAGAATTAACAGAAACAGGAATAGCTTAGCTTAGAATGGTCAAAGAGGATTAAGCGGTCAAAGAATAAGTATGAAAGATTAAAGAAAAGCCTCATGAACACACAATAAATGAATATAAAATTGTAATGAGACATTGTAAGCCTCCCTTTCAGAGTTTTTTTCTAAAACTGTTGTGTAGTATTGTAACTTAAAACTGGGTCAAGCTTCTACATACCAGTACTAACATTGAGAAGATTTGGGCATTGACTAATTAGGGCAGACTCAATTAAATTCTGTTCCACAAAGCTATTGCAATTGGCAATGCTTTTCGCCCCATCCCAATTAATAGTGTGATCACACAAACTTGTATGTAGATACAAAGCATTAGACGTTTGGGCAGGTCTTATACTATAAGCATGTTCTTATACTATAGTATAAGAACTGCTCGAACGTCTAATGCTTTGTATCTACATACAAGTTTGTGTGATCACACTATTAATTGGGATGGGGTGAAAAGCATTGCCAATTGCAATGGCTTTGTGGAACGGAATTTAATTGAGTCTGCCCTAATTAGTCAATGTCCAAATCTTCTCAATGTTAGTACTGGTATGTACAAACTTGACCCAGTTCTAAATTACAATATTACACAACAGTTTAAGAAAAAACTCTGAAAGGGAGGATTACAATGTCTCATTACAATTTTATATTTATTTATTGTGTGTTCATGAGGCTTTTCTTTAATCTTTCATCCTTATTCTCTGACCGCTTAATCCTCTTTGACCATTCTAAGCTAAGCTATTCCTGTTTCTGGTAATTCTTTCCCTAGAGATGGGTTGGTTAGGTTTCAGGTGTTGGCCTCTCTCTTTCTCAAGTCAGTCTGGTGTTGACAACGGCTTTAACAGGCCGAAACGTTCATCTCTCTTCCCCATTTCTTTGTAGTTTTCTGCATACAAATGATCAGTGTTTAGTGATCGTCAATTGCATATATATATATATATATATATATATATATATATATATATATATATATATATATATATATATATATATATATATATATATATATGTGACTGAAAACTCACACCTCAGAAGTGACTCGAACCCATACTCCCAGGAGCAACGCAACTGGTATCACGTCTTGTCGTGATGGTCAAGGGAATTAGGCCCGATTTGCCTAATAGGACGAGTGATTATCTTTATTTTCAATAAATTGTTTCCAATTAGTTTATTTGAATTATTATTATTATATTACTAGCAGTACCCGGCCACGCGTTCCTGTGGCTCAGCAGCACATGTGCGTTGCTGAGCCACAGGAACGTTCCCTGTCCCCCCCCCAGTCCTCCCCACCATTCCCCCCTCACCCATCTCCTCGGCCTCCCAACCATTCCCCACTCCACCATCCCCTCATCCTCCCCACCATTCCCCACTCCAACATCCTCCCTTCCTTCCCAGCATGCCCCGCTCCCCTGTCCCTTTGTCCTCCCCACCATTCTCTATTTCCCCATCCCCTCGTCCCCACCATCCCCAAGTCCCCCGTCCCTTTGTCCTTCCCCACCATTACCCCTCCTTTCTCCCCTCGTCCTCCGCACAATCTCTCACTTCTGTCCCCTCATCATCCCCACCATTCCCCACTCACTTGTCCGATGCCTTAACAAATGGTCTGATGTTCACATCAGAAAGTTGGTAACATCATGTGATCTGATGTTCTCATCACTGAAATATAAGAAAAACAGTTAAAAATGAAAAAAACAGTTAAAAATTCACACAAAATAATTAAATAAAAATAAAAATAAATAAAAATCAAGGAATATTCAATTGATCATTGCAATCAGAAATAGTGAAATGAAATTGTAACATATCTAGTGTAGCAAGTGTGTTGCTCTTACATGCAACAGATGGCGCTGTTTCTCAAGAACAGCATAGTTTTACCTGTCACAAGTGTCGCATTTATATTTATACTTATGAAATGAACTGTAGGGTAAAGAACACAGCTCAATTCCAACACAATGTCACAGAAAATAATTCATTAAAAAATTAAATAAATCGAAATCTATTAAAATAAAATTTATCAATGCAATCGGAAACATTGAAATGGAATTTATGACATATTTTGTATAGCATGCATGTTGACATTACGTGCAACAGATGGTGCTGTTTTCAAAAACGCATGTTTTTACCTGTCACAGGGGTGATATCTATATAGTAGGTATATAAAAAGACGTGCCTATTTGAATGCAACGTTGTGTCAAAATTTCAAAGCAGTCGGTGAAGAACTTTCAGAGATTACAGCGTGTGTAGCCCTTACGCATATCAGATGGCACTGTTTTTCAAAAAAACATGTTTTTTCCCTGTCACAGGTGAGGCATGTATATAGTAGATATAGAAAAAGACGCGCATATTCGAATGCAACATTGTGTCAAAATTTCAAAGCTATCGGTAAAGCGGTTTTGAAGATTTCTCTCACATGAAAAAGACATGAAAAAACACAGTTTTTCAGAAAAAGCATGATTTTTTACCGATACAGACGTGATATCTACATTGTATGTATATAAAACCCTGGCCGGATGCGAATGTAACGTTGAGTGAAAATTTAAAAGCAATTGGTTAAGAACTTCCAGAGATTAGAGATTTTGAACAAATGAACATTTCCACTTTTATTTATATAGATTGTATCGATATCACGTCTGTGACGGGAAAAAAACATGCTTTTTTGAAAAACGGGGGTTATCAAGTGTTTTTCATGCGAGGGAAAACCGCTTTATCGATTGCTTTGAAATTTTGGCCTAACGTGTCATATGGATGGACGAGTGTGTTTATATACCTACTATATACATGTCTCACCTGTGACAGGAAAAAACTTTTTTTCATTTTTTAAAAACAGGGCCATCTGTAGGATGCAGAAGCAACTCACGCTTTAATCTCCAAAAGTTCTTTACCGATTGCTTTGAAATTTTGACACAACGTTCCATTCGCATACGTGCGTTTTTTTATATACGTACTATGTCAATGCCACACCTGTGACAGGTGAAACCATGCATTTTTTTTAAATGGTGCCATCTGTGGACGTAAGATCAAACACATGCTATGCAAAATATGTTTCGAATCTCTATCAATGTTTCTGATTGCATTGATAAATCGAATTTTCATAGATTTTGATTTTTTTTAATTTTGATTTAATTATTTTGCGTGACATTGCATTGGAATTGAGCTGTGTTGTTTTCCAATCCGTTCATTTCGTGGGTATAGTTTATTTGTTTTTTTTTATTGTTTTCATATCGTTCTTTTAACTGTTCTTATTTTTCAGTGCAATTGGTGGTGAAATTGAGCTGTGTCGATTGATCTGCGATTGAATTGAATTATTTTGTATTAATTTTTGTTTTTGTTTTAAAAAAACATGAAAATGGACAACACGTGTATTTCACAGCTGCAAATGTACAACAAACAGCTATGAATCCACCGGCTACAGCATTAACTGCGTTCTTCACGTTATGTCAAAATGACGTGATTTCCAAAACGTTGCTGTATTCGAAAGTGCCTACGTATTACACATGGAATGCGAGTAGAAAATCATTTGAACGACGTAAACGAGGAGAGCGAGTCGACGGACAACCTGACATATTTAAATAAACTACGATAGGCAGACTGTAAACTATGCATCCCAATCAGGATGAATGCTTCTGTCTTAACATGGTGTAGGTAAATGTGCCCGGTCCAACATCTTTCCAGCAATTGAGATTTGTCAACAGCATAACACATGCCACTTCTCGTAGTACATGTCAAGCTCTGAATTTATTGGAGAACGACTGATACTGTGATGTGTGCATTAATGACGTGTCCAACACGTCACATCCAAATCAAATTCGTGCATTGCTTGCAATCATATTGATCACCGGCTCTCCTTCATCTCTAACAGAGTTATGGGAGAAATATAAATCGCACATGGTTGTAGATATTATCCGTCGAATACGCAAGGAAAATTTAAAAATATGACCATGGATTTTACAGCAAAAATTTACAAAGAAGCGTTGATAATGACTAACGACTTGTGCTTTGAAAAAGAAAAAAAAAAAAAAATATATATATATATATATATATATATATATATATATATATATATATATATATATATATATATATATATATATATATATAGTCGCTTCGCCAGTCTGTACGTCATTCTTAAAAAAGACGAATATCTGGCGAAAATGAACCTCATACTCTCTGAGCAAACTAAATTCCAAAGGGTAACGAAGGACACTACAGCCGAATTGAAAGCAAAGGTCAACAAACTGATCGAAACTGTGAACGCCAAGAAATCAGGACTCCACCTGCCAAAGAATATTGGGGAATATAAACCTGGATATGCGTATGGAAATATCAAGACACACAAGCCTGGAAACCCACTTCGGCCAATCATTAGCCAGATACCCACACCCACGTACAGACTGGCGAAGCTTCTCAACGGCCTGCTGACTCATTATGTCCCTTGCGCCTTCAGCCTGAAGTCTCCAAAGGAATTTGTTGACTTACTGCGGGGCACACGGGCCACAGGAATAAGAGCCTCGTTGGACGTAGAATCACTGTTCACCAACGTACCTGTGGACGAGACAATCGGGATGATAGCCGACAGAGTGTATCGTGATCCAGCCTGTACTCCTCTTGACATACCAGAAAATATTCTAAGGAAACTACTCCAAGCTTGTACTAAAGAGGCACCCTTCTTGAGCCCGGATGGGCACATGTATAAGCAAGTAGATGGGGTCGCCATGGGTTCTCCCCTAGGTGTCCTGTTTGCAAACTTCTACATGGGTACCATTGAACAAAAAGTCTTAGTCGACATGAACTTGAAACCGGCCATATACTGCAGGTATGTTGGCGACATTTTTACACAGGTACCTGATGTCAGACATCTGCAGGAGCTGAAGGAGGCATTTGAACAGAGTTCCGTGCTGCGTTTCACTTACGAGATGGAAAAGGATGGGAAGCTGCCCTTTCTAGATGTAACTGTCATGGAAAAGAGCGGAGGTTTCCACACTGCAGTCTACACTAAGGAAACGAACATAGGAATGTGCCTAAATGCCAACAGCGACTGCCCAGACAGGTACAAGAGGAGTGTTGTTAACGCATATGTCGACCGTGCTCTCAGCCACAGCTCAGAATGGAAGCAAGTCGACGAAGAACTCTGTAGGGTAAGGCAGGTCCTAGTCAACAACGGCTTCTCCAATGGTTTCATCGAAGACATCATAAGAAGGAAAGTGAAACGCCATGCAACCTCTGAAGAGACAACTAACACAACACCTATACCCCCCTATTAGACTATTTTACAGGAACTTCTTTTCCACAGCTCATAAAATGGAGGAAAGGGTCCTGAAAGATATTGTTAATAGAAACGTTATCCCTACAGACAAAAATCAGAGGATACAACTGACGATTTACTATAAAACCAGAAAAACGGCCAGCCTACTAATGAGAAACTCTCCAGACACAAAGCAGAACGCTTTAAAAGAGACCAACGTCGTCTATGCCTTCAAATGCCCTCTTTGGGACTGTAAGCTCCAAAAAACCCAGTATATAGGCAAGACAACAACATCTCTTTCTAGGTGTTTAACGATGCATAAGCAACAGGGCTCCATTAAGGAACATATAATCTCTTCCCACAACCAAACCATCGCCAGAAAAATCCTAGTAAACAACACAGAAATCATCGATAGATACAGCGATAGCAGGCGGCTTGACGTTTGCGAGGCACTACACATTAAGAAGTCAACACCAGTAATCAACAGCCAATTAATGCACAACTATATTCTATCCACCTCAAGACTCCGCTCCAATATAGAAGCAACAAGAAATATGGACCAATAGGCTTTCTACAATCACTTCTATTCAATACCCATTGTTTCGTGTTCTGTCTTGTGATGATGAATTTAATACCCTATTAATACCACCTCACTCAAATGTAGATATAAACAAATCGGAGAAGTGTAAGTTCTATTCAGTTGTGTATGTGTAAACTAAAGTCTTTGAAAATATAATAAGTTTTACGAAACGCGCTCAAGTGTCGCGTCAGACTAGAAATAAAAATGGATTTTGGAGAATTGATTTTTGAATTACCACAGTGAAAAGAAATGTACGAAAGATTGAGAAAATTCGTGTTAGAATTATTAATCTTACTTTTACAGTCGTATCTAATAATATATGTCTACTGGAAAGACTGCTACCAAAATATACTAATATATATATATATATATATATATATATATATATATATATATATATATATATATATATATATATATATATATATATATATATATATCGTACCTAGTAGCCAGAACTCACTTCTGAGCCTACTATGCAAGGCCCGATTTGCCTAATAAGCCAAGTTTTCATGAATTAATTGCTTTTTGACTACCTAACCTACCTAACCTAACCTAACCTAACTTTTTCGGCTACCTAACCTAACCTAACCTATAGAGATAGGTTAGGTTAGGTTAGGTAGGGTTGGTTAGGTTCGGTCATATATCTACGTTAATTTTAACTCCAATAAAAAAAAAATTGACCTCTTACATAATGAAATGGGTTGCTTTATCATTTCCTAAGAAAAAAATTAGAGAAAATATATTAATTCATGAAAACTTGGCTTATTAGGCAAATCGGGCCTTGCATTGTAGGCTGAAAAGTGAGTTCTGGCTACTAGGTACGACATATATGTATATATATATAGATATATGTCGTACCTAGTAGCCAGAACGCTCTTCTCGGCCTATTATGCATAGCCCGATTTGCCTAATAGGACGAGTAATTTTCTATATTTTCACCAAATTGATTCCAATTTGTTTATTTATTTTTTTTATTATTATATTATATTAAGAACATAAATTATTGACGAAGTTATGATAGATTAGGTTAGGTTAGAATAGGTTAGGTAGGGTTGGTTAGGTTCGGTCATATATCTACATTAGTTTGAACTCAAATTTGAAAAAAATTAACTCATACATAATGTAATGGATAGCTTTATCATTTCATAAGAAAAAAATTAGAAAAACATATAAATTCAGGAAAACTTGGCTTAATAAGCAAATCGGGCCTTGCATAGTCGGCCGAGTACTGCATTCTGGCTACTAGGTGCAACATATATATATATATATATATATATATATATATATATATATATATATATATATATATATATATATATATATATATATATATATATGTCGTACCTAGTAGCCAGAACGCATTTCTCAGCCTACTATGCAATCCCCGATTTGCCTAATAAGCCAAGTTTTCCTGAATTAATATATTTTCTCTATTTTTTTTCTTATGAAATGATAAAGCTACCCATTTCATTATGTATGATGTCAATTTTTTTTTATTGGAGTTAAATTAACGTAGATATATGACCGAACCTAACCAACCCTACCTAACCTAACCTAACCTATCTCAATAGGTTAGGTTAGGTTAGGTAGCAGAAAAAGTTAGGTTAAGTTAGGTTAGGTAGTCGAAAAACCATTAATTCATGAAAACTTGGCTTATTAGGCAAATTGGGCCTTGCATAGTAGGCTGAGAAGTGCGTTCTGGCTACTAGGTACGACATATATATATATATATATATATATATATATATATATATATATATATATATATATATATATATATATATATATATACATATAATATATATATATACAGAGGGGTACCACCTCTGGTGCAATTGTAGGAACCCACATCCTCGAAGAAGAAAAAAAGAGTATTCAGAGAACAACTTGTGGATTCTCTCTGAACACTTTAATCTTTTTCCTCTACTACCACCTATTTTATTTTTTGTATGTTTTGTTTTATTTTAATATAATTCATTGCAATGCTACAGTTTACATAGTACACACTTACATATATATAACAGTGTAACAATCAGTGTTCGATGACTTCGTCCAACTCCTCGGAGGTTGGGTGCATACCCAGGATACAGTACGCATTCCCTCTCTGAGCCGCAACACTGAGGCGCTGGAACAGGAAACTGGCCGCTCATGAGTTTCTAGTTTTCCCATTGAGTTCCTCGCCCACCTCTTTTTAGAACTTAAGTGCACATTTACCCCAGGCGCCCAGAGTCTCTGAGCCTATCGGCCGAACCTGTAACAACGTTCTAGGTCTCTGTACTTGTTGGTTTTCTGGGTTTCCCTGAAGGTGGCTGCCCCATCTCCCACCACTTAACTGTAATGTAGATAGGTATCAGCCAATGTAGAAGCACACATGTAATCCCATACAAGCTGTTTACCTTCCCTCCATGGCTGCAAGGTGATGTCATTGACTGCTTCATGTCTGGCAATCTTTTCCTATGTCTTACGTCAGATGAGACCATGGCTGCCGTAATGGTCTGTCCGTGCATGGCCTGCTGCAACTTCGCTGGTGTTCGGTGGAGATAGGGGCGGCAAGGCGCAGGGCAACACCTTAGGGCCGATGGTCCAGGCGGGTACCCAAGGCGGAATTAGGGACTGCCAACAGGAAGTCCCCAGCATGGGGGGGCTTGCACAGCTAGGAGACGCGTTCTGTCCTTCTGAGAAGCTGCGTCCAGCAATGCTTTGGCGATGTTCTCCACTATGGGGCTATCCCATTTGGCCTGTTTACCGTCGTTTGGAAAAGTTGGTCGAGTGTGTGAATTGGCAAGAGTGTCCTACTGACCAGCTCCTTTCACAAATTTGGGATCACGAATTCCAATGGAGTTCCTTAGGTATTCTGGTAGTATTTCATTCACTAATTCACTTGTAGCACTGGTCGAGGATAAGAATGCCGGCAATGCTAACTGTGACGCCTTGCGAATACCTATACCCCCGAGTCTAACTGGGAGCGTTGCTTGGGCCCACTGGTCATCTTGCAGGGAAAGGTTTACCACTTTCATAGTTATTGTCTTTAGGAGTGAGTCGTATTCGGTTAATTTTGGGCTGTCGAAGGAAAGACCACACCTTAGGTAAGTTTGGGCAAGGCCAGGCACCTTCTAAGAAGGTACAAAGCATCGTGAGCATCCAAAGCCCCTATTCTCGCCTCCATCCTCCTCAGGTCTTTAAGCTTTTCTTCGAGGACTTCGAGGACCTCTGGGCGTTCAAGCCCAGAGGTGCCCAAAGCAGCACACTGTCGGTGGGAGCGATCACTGGGGCTCCTGGCAATAAGATTTGTACTGCATCTATAATTGGTTGGCTGGACGAGATGATTTCACACTTTGATGGATTTAGTGTAAGGCCTAACTCCTCTCCCTTAGATTTCACTAGCTGAAGATCTCCTAGCAGGGATTTCTGTGTCCCTGCCAGGGTGTCATCGTCCAGGAACCAGATGTTGAATTCGCTGGACAACCTGCTTGTGACCTCTTTAGCTGCCATGCAGAAAAGAAAAGGGGCAAGTGGGTCTCCCTGCTGGACACCTTCTGCGGAAACAACTTCGTGTTCCCCAAACAACAGTGTCGATTCCCTACTGTACCCTGCTGAAACGAAGGGAAATAGGCAAGGAAAGCTGGTTCGAACTGCTTCCAGTACCACATCCTTTTTACCTGGTTGAAGGTAAAAAGTCTAATTTTAAATTCTAATTTAATTAAGGCCTTATTTTCTGGAAGGTGCTTGATATAGGCTCGTGCTGCATGAGCTGCTGCTTCACAGCCATGGGGGACACTAAAACCTAGTTGATGGGGTCGAAGCATCGTTGAAGCGTCTATGCTGATTTTTCTGACAGCTGCACTAGCAACAAGGCGCCGAAGTGTGTTACCCACGGCAATGGGTCTGACTCCACCATCCTTCCAATTAAGGGCCCAAAGGAATGCTACGAAGAAGAAGGGTTTAATTGTATCTGGGATCAAGCCGGAGAGGCAGTCATTGACAAACTTCGAGATCTCTGACAGTAGTGTCTCGGCAACTTCGCCGAGAACTGGGTTTGTCATCTCCTTGAGGTGCTGAGGTCTTACTCCAGTATATCCCCCCGCTGAGCCTGGCGGAAATGACATGATGCCTTTGTATACCCCTGACGCTTGGAGGAATAGAGGTCCCATGTCTGGGGGCATTTGTGTCCCGAGCAGTGGGTTCCCATGGTACTCAGGGAGGGTGTTTCTCTCTCAGTGAGTCGGCAGTTGCAGTATTTCTAGGGGCGACTGTTTCTTCACTGGTAAGTAACCTAATTGCCCCTACTGTGTTGCCCTCTTCAATTTTCTTGGTCACTTGTGCTACAAGCTTAAAATTATCATTGGAATTCCTGGGTCTTCCACGACGGATTTTGCGTTGAGGAGGGATGGGGATCAAGTTGTCAGCTCTGGGGAAATTATTTATTGCAATAGTGACTGATGAGGCTAGTGACTTGCCTCCTCTTGCAGGTACGCCTTAGCAAATATTGGCGAACAGGAGCAAATTATGCCATGCTTTGAGGGTGGCCGCGGCATTAAGATTTTCAGACCGTTCATTCACTTTCCTTAGAAGGTCTGTATATTTCCTTGCTGCAAATGGGCGCGCTGCTTTTGAAATGTGGGGAAGAGTTCTGGTGGTGGATGCTTTGATGGCCCCCAGGAGGTCATCTGATGACATGAAGGTTGCGGGAATGTGTGGTGGTGCCGGAGGGACCTGTGGGCCTTCTCTCTCTACAGGTTTCGTCCATGAACCTTCACAGCCGTTGTGCTGATGTAGGGTTCCATCGTTTCTAAGGCTGTGAGACTCGTCACAAACCCGACACGTTCCTCTCGGTTGCCCTCTGGTTGCGCCTCTGGGTGTATTGTTCTCAGGACCGTGTTATTGGCTGAGGGGTTCCTGGTTAGTTGGGTGTGTCCCCTCCGTCCCCCGAGCGGGCTGTTTTTTTTTTTTTTTTTTAACCACAGACGTGGCCACACAGTTACAATGCTAACCAGCATATATACATTTTCTTCTGTCCTCCATGGAGAGGGTTAGAGAAGTGTTAAACATATAGTTCAAGAGTTTATTGAACACTCAACCACAGAAGGTGATTCGGTGCTTTTAAAATGCTAAGCTAACCTACACACGTATATACATAGATACACAGATTTACGTATGCCCTACATAAAGTGTTTGATGTGTCTTTTACATAGTGTCATTAATGTACATTCACAAAGGTGAAATGTAATTCTGATCAGCTTCCATATATACTTTATACCCATACAAATACATACACACACACATATACATACCTATATACACACACACATGCATTCACATACATTTGTCTCTTTTACTCTAACAGGGTGAGATAGCTGATAAAGAAACTAGTGTGCAATTAAGCACTTAATCACTGAAGGTGATGAAGGTGCTTTTACAAGCTCAGGTTATATAGTTACATCATATATATACATTGTATGATTGATATATTACATTGTCAATCTTGGATACAAGTCCAATATATCATCAAGTGTTCCAGTACTCATATAGTAATTACAGAGTTCAGCATACCTTAGCCCAGGAGGGCGAAAGTCAGTCAGTGTGGGACATTCTACAATATAATGTTCAAGAGAGTGCATGTTTTCTCTTTCACAAAGTTGACACATTCTGTATTCGACATTTGGGTTTTGAGAAAGCTGGCAGATACGTCTATATCCCAGGCGTATTTTGGCCACTATAACATCACATTGTTGTTCTATTAGTCCCATATGTGAATGTCTCCTCACGATATCTATCATAATATTTAATGCTACAACTTTCAGGTCTTTGAGAATTTGTTAGGACGGTGAGATTTTCATTAGATATTTGTTTAAGTATTCTCTTCGTCACTGCTAATGAAACACCCATATCAATTTCTACCACTGGTTTTCTGCAGGCTGTCTTAGCAGGCATATCAACAGTGTCATGCCTTGAGATGCCAACATGTGATGGTATCCATAGGAATTTAATCTCAAACCTGTTTTCTTTGGCAGCTAAAACATTCATTCGAATATCACTGACTATTTTCTGGGTGTCACTACTGTGCGTTCAATGCCAGGAGTGCACTCTGCGAGTCACAGTATATACGTCCACTGCCTTTGTCTTTTAAAAATTCAGTGGCAAGATATATGCCTGCAAGTTCGGTTTGAGTTGTACTTGCCCAGTCATTGACGCGCTTCATTGCTGTTGTGACGATAATCTCCTTCAAGAGATTGAGCCTGCTCTTCCCTCCACAATTACGTCGTTGAAATTATATAAAACTACTATGGAAGAAATGTCCAACAACGACAACAACACCAGCAAGGTTTGCCAGCGAGCAAAACGTATGCAGCCAGAGACACCTGCTCAGACTCAAACCGCCAAACTACCTGTCTTACTACCGGCTCCGCTGATTGGTCGCCGGTCTGGCTGCAACTGCACTCGCCCCCCCATACTACTTGATGTCTGGGGTCGCCACGACCTCAGACCTCAGAATATTCAGTGCTTCCGCGGTTACCACTCCTCCCGGCTAGACGTTAGCGTATACTGAGAGAGGTGGTAGCTTAAAGCCAATATTCCAGCACCTTACCTTTATTTTTGTATTGCACTTCTTGTTATTTTGTCTTAACGTAACTTTTCATTGTGTCATTTAATTATTCTTATTATTTTGATTGATTGATTTTATTATACGAATTTGTTTGTCCCTTTTATTTATGTTTTGATTTATTTAACGTAATTAAAATTTCATTGTTAAAATTTACTTGTGTTTTGTGTGTCTTCTCCTTACCTTACCACAGACGAAGTTCCAGTTTTTCTATTTTTTTTAATAACTATGTGACGAGGCCATACCCCTAGCCTTAAACAGCCGAACACCAACGCGTTACCGTCACAAGTTATATGGGGGCCTGTCCTAGGAGCTTCACTCAGGTACTGGTGCCAAGTGGTAATTTATGGTAAGCGTATTTAACTTTGTTAACGTAGCTTTACTATTTTTCATTCAATTTCATTTTTTATAAGGTGCGGTGTATTGTGCATTACGAGAGTAACATATGGTGAAGATGAGACAACTTCGGATTACGTGGTGACTGTAGGCCTCAGTCATACTCTTAATTGGTCATCTCTCCCTCCGTGTTATTACTCGTGTTTACCATCTATGTCCCTTGAATATTTCTCATTTTGACAGATCATCATATTGGTACCCTGGTACTGTGGTCTGCCCCGGGTCAAGAGTACCCAATCTTCTGCAATCTGACTGTAGGAGGACAAAGAGGGCCATAGTTCCTCTAGCTCGAACTTTAGTTGCTGAATTGGGACCTCAGCAGCAGTTCTCGTCACCAGTTGACACCTCGCACCTCTACACGTCAGTCAGAGATGATGATACATACAACGGTAGGGAATTAGCTTACTTTTCAGAGCACAAAAGTTCGCTAATTCTGTAAGTATCATATTAAATTCAGTAGGAAAAACTTGCTTTATGTCCTATAGAGACTTGGCAAGGTATGCCTACATCCTTGGACTACCAATTTTACTTTTGAGACAATTTACTGTTTCATTTGTTTTCGAAACTCTGTTTCATTTGTTAGTAGGATTTTCTTGCCCTTATCCTCTTACATGAGTACCGGGTACAAGATTTCCTGCGCCCTTGATTTAATTTAATCATTTAATATCTTTTACTTAACTTTAATTGTTAAAGATCTCACAGGATAGGTACCAGTTGCCACGTTGTCCTGTTTCTGACATTCACTATTGAATATTCGTGTACCTTTATTTGCTAATTTCACCATGTTTCGTCTCCAAGCTTTCCGTACAAATCCAGCAGGTGAAATAGGGACTTTAAGTCGTGCCAAGAAGACTGAATTACAAACTCTTGCACATGAGTATCAACTAGAAGTTCCCTACCAAGCCAACAAAAATGACCTACACAACCTGTTGCTGGATTACTATTTAGAGCAAGGTAAGATAGACTCTGAAACTCATGAAACTTACTATATTGCAGGAAAAACTGATTTGGCAACGATGAAACTCCAATTGCAACTGGCCAAGATTGAGCGTGAGCAGCAAAGGGAAGCAGCTGCCATAAGAAGGGAAGAACACGAACGTGAGGCTGCTTTGAGGAGAGACGAACAAGAACGTGAAATCGCCCTCAAGGAACGTGAGTTTGTATTACTCCGTGAACGGGAACGAGAACAGCTTGAAACACTCCAGGAGCGGGAACGCTTACAGCTTGAAACCAAACAACGCGAGTTGGAGATGCAACGCGAGCATGACAAGCAACAAGCGACTCTGGCTCTAGAGTGTCGTCAACGTGAAATCGCCTTGGAAACTTCACACTTCACTCAACGCCAACAAGCTACTGCCAATCTTCCCGTCAGTTTTAATATATCACATGCAAGTAAGTTAATGCCATCCTTTGTAGAAGCAGAAGTTGATGTGTTTTTTACCACCTTTGAAACCCTTGCTAATCAGCTCAGTTGGCCTGTCGACCAATGGGCCACACTTCTCAGAGTCCATCTTACAGGTAGAGCTGCAGTCACACTCAGTACTTTGGCGTCTGAGAATGACTACCACACTCTGAAACAAGCAGTGTTGGACGCCTACCTACTTTCCACCGAAAGTTATTGAAGGAAATTCCGTGACCACCTGAAGGCAAGTACCACTACCTTCCTTGAGTTTGCTAACACGAAACGGAGGTATTTCATGAAATGGCTGGAAGCAGCACATGTCTCTACTTTTACAGAACTCGTCAACCTGATGCTTGTTGAAGAATTCTTGAGGCGTGTGCCGCCTCCTGTCCGCCTCTACTTAGCAGATAAAGAAGAAACCGACTACCTGAAGTGTGCTAAGTCGGCTGACACTTACAGCCTCATCCACCGGCTGACACCCGAACCATCCTCCAGTAAGAAGTCGTGGTACAGTTACGAGAAGGTGAGCCCCGATCAAGCTGGTTCACAACTGTACTGCAAGTATTGTAGACTCTATGGACATACCATAGACAAGTGTGGTAAGTCTCAATACAAGGGAATCACTGACCAACAAAAACCCAAACCAACTCCTCCTAAGTCCGGTAAGCCTGTGATGAATGTTGGTGTTGATGTTAATGATCTTTCTCTTTTCAGTAACCACCTGTATACTGGAACTGTCTCTGCCAACGGTTCAAATCCGGAGGGACGTTTCAAATTGAAGATCTTGAGGGACACAGCGGCTCTACAATCGATCATCTTGAAGTCGGCTGTGCCCAACATCACCTACACCGGAGAAACTGTCTTCATCACTGACCTCACTGCTACCACTCCATACCCTCTCGCCAGAGTCCACCTGGATTGTCCCTACGTGAACGGGTAAGTCCAAGTCGCCGTCAGGGAAAAGCCTTTTCCCATGCCTGGAGTGCAACTTCTCCTAGGCAACGACTTGGCAGAAGACCTGCAACCGACCAACCTGATCGTCATGGACAAACCCCAGGTGTGTAACTCTGTGCCAAGTAACCCTATTCTAGAGTATGTTCCAGCAGAGGTTCAAGAGAGTGATGAAGTTTCTCCTCCGGTTCTCGTGACCACCCGTGCACAAGCCGCACGTACACAGCCAGCTGACTCTACTGCTACCGCTGTCCCTCAAGACCCTCAGAAACTACCCCCGCATCTGACCAAGTTGGAGTTCCGTAAGTTGCAGAGGGAAGATCTTACTTTAACACCATTGTTTTTCCAGGCTGAGACTCAACCCGACAGTATTCCTGGGTTCTTCCTAGAGAACGACTTGCTCTACCGCAGATATAGACCCAGTAAACTGAAGGAGGAGGACGATTGGGCCAACATCGAACAACTTGTGATTCCCACCAGCCAGCGGCCCACTATTCTACACCTGGCCCACGGAGCACTCTCCCACTACGGCTTCAACAAGACTTACCATGGGATTCGTCAAGACTACTACTGGCCAGGTATGGTAAATAACGTCAAACAGTACGTAAAACAGTGTCATACATGTCAGATGGCAGGCAAACCGAACATCTCCATTCCCAGAGCGCCACTGATTCCCATACAGGTGCCTGCGGAACCTTTCCACAGACTCATAATAGACTGTGTTGGTCCTTTACCTCGGACCAGTTCAGGTAACGCCTACATCCTAACCATCCTGTGTCCTACCACCAGATTTCCCATAGCAGTTCCAGTGAAGAACATCACGGCTGCTACGGTTATAAAACATCTATTGAAGATCTTCACTCAATACGGATTTCCCAGGGAGATTCAAAGTGACTGTGGTACCAACTTCACCAGTGATCTCTTCAAAAGGACACTGGAGGAGTTCAACATCAAACAGGTATTGTCCAGCCCCTATCATCCTGCTTCACAGGGTTCTCTTGAACGTAGTCATCAGACCATCAAAGCACTCTTGAAAAAGTTTTGTAGTGAAACCTCGAAGGATTGGGATAAGCAGATTGACCTTATAATGTGTATTTTCAGAAGTCTCCCCAATGAGTCCCTAGGAGTATCTCCTTATGAGATGCTCTACGGCCGTAAGTGCCGTACTCCCCTTAAGGCTTTGAAAGGCTCTCTCCGAGATGCCACCTTCAGTGAGCATCAGAATGTGCCCCAGTTTCTTCAAAACCTTCAACACATTCTAGAGAGAGTCTACCGTTTTGCCCATAATAATCTATTGAAAGCCCAGGTGAGAATGAAGACTCATTACGACCAGACCAGCAAAGTACGAAAATTCAAGCCGGGAGACTTCGTCCTTGCCTACTTCCCTATCCCAGGTTCACCTTTACAAAACAGGTTTTCAGGACCCTACTGCGTCAAAGAGTGCAGGAATAATAACTACGTAATAGAGACTCCAGATAGGCGGCGGAAGACCCAGCTGTGCCACGTCAACCTCCTGAAGCAATATAATGGTACTCCTCCCACTGTCCTAATTAACTATTCCACCTTCACAGAACCCTACATCCACAGTGAGACCTTCCCAGCTTCTCCTCCCGAAAGCACTGACAAAGAGTCAGCGCTTTCTAATTCCGAAATCCTTAATGATCTTCCCAAATGCTTTCAGGATAATAATCGTACTCCTTTGCCCTCTTCTAATTCCACTCTCACCTCGTCAGATAAGCCCTTCATCCTCCATGTCGACGCCAATGGTACCGACGTGGGTGGTGTCGTGATGCAGCAACGAGGCGAGAGGAATACACCTGTCAGCGACTACTGCTACAAGGAACTACGGAACAATTGGCAAGGAGCTACTCTTCCTCATCCTGAAGCTTCAGCACTTCACTCCACACCTGAAAAGTGCTCGGTCCACCATCAATACGGACCACACCACCCTACACCTCCTGCAGCACGCCCACTTCTCATCTCAACGTCTTCTACTATGGGCTTGCTAACTGCAGAAATTCAACCTGGAGACACCCTATACCAAGAGTCTGACAACATCTTAGCCCATGATCTCTCCAGAGTTTATGAAGTAGAAGCGACTCCATCCATTACTCCACCACATAACGACGTACTTCTTCCAGATCCGCAGGCTTCGGGGGAGAGTTGTGACGATAATCTCCTTCAAGAGATTGAGCCTGCTCTTCCCTCCACAATTACGTCGTTGAAATTGTATAAAACTACTATGGAAGAAATGTCCAACAACGACAACAACACCAGCAAGGTTTGCCAGCGAGCAAAACGTATGCAGCCAGAGACACCTGCTCAGACTCAAACCGCCAAACTACCTGTCTTACTACCGGCTCCGCTGATTGGTCGCCGGTCTGGCTGCAACTGCACTCGCCCCCCCCCCATACTACTTGATGTCTGGGGTCGCCACGACCTCAGACCTCAGAATATTCAGTGCTTCCGCGGTTACCACTCCTCCCGGCTAGACGTTAGCGTATACTGAGAGAGGTGGTAGCTTAAAGCCAATATTCCAGCACCTTACCTTTATTTTTGTATTGCACTTCTTGTTATTTTGTCTTAACGTAACTTTTCATTGTGTCATTTAATTATTCTTATTATTTTGATTGATTGATTTTATTATACGAATTTGTTTGTCCCTTTTATTTATGTTTTGATTTATTTAACGTAATTAAAATTTCATTGTTAAAATTTACTTGTGTTTTGTGTGTCTTCTCCTTACCTTACCACAGACGAAGTTCCAGTTTTTCTATTTTTTTTAATAACTGTGACGAGGCCATACCCCTAGCCTTAAACAGCCGAACACCAACGCGTTACCGTCACACTGTATATACGAGAGAAGATTGTTCAAATATGTTACATGCACATCCGGTACATCGTCCACCTTCTTCTACAGAGCCGTCGGTATAGCACTGATACACATCGTTACCCATACTCTGAGTACTTTCAGTGATGCTTTTCAGTGTTAACTGTTTTAATAATGTAGTGTGCACACTATCTTTCTTGGGCGCATTTACAAAATCAACTGATAGATCCCAGTTATCCCATGGAGTAATTGGCTGATTAATCATTAGTTGAGTTGGGTACATATTTAATATTTTGATGGAGTTGGCTACCTTATAGAACCAATATACATAATCAGATTTCGTTCTTCTTCTATAGACCTCAGGTGAGTGCAGCATATTAGAAAGTTTAGCTTGAAACTTCATGTGTTGTCTAGATCTACTCAATGCCTTCACGCCGAAAACTGTGCTAATAGACAAAATTCTCTCACTTATGGTAGGTAATTTTAACTCTGCTCTCATATTAACTATTCTCGTGGACTTTGGAGCCCCAAGGATGAGACGCATAGCTTCATTTTGCAAGGTTTCAAGAGATTTCAGCTCTTTGTCAGTATACAGTATGAGATGTAGAGCATTGTAGTCAATTACAGAGCGTACAAATGATACATAAAACATTCTAGCAAGTCTCACGTTAAGTCCATGATTGACACCAACAAGGACCCGCAAGGGCTTTAATCTCTCCCAAAGTCTCCTCTTGAGAGAAGAATGGTACCCAGGGTCGTTAGTGGGGACACCAAGGTATCTGTAAGACTCGCAATTCTCAAGTGCTCGCCCATCTATATGATAATTGGCTGGTGGAATACCACATGGAGTGAGGGCACGAGTTTTCTGTACAGAGATAAGGAGGCCACATTCCTCAGCTTTAGTAGCAAGAGCGTCGAGCAGAACTTGCATTCTAGGCTCGGTGGCAGCCTGTAAACATATATCATCAGAATTACAAATGACAGTGTCTTCATTATTAGTTGGAAGATCTTTAATAAGTTTATGCATCAGAACGTTGAACAACAAGGGACTGAGGACCCCTCCTTGTGGAGTTCCCAGTTCAAAGTGTTTGCTCTCTGTGCTTTTAACACCATTAAACAAAACATATGCTGTTCGATTAGACAAATAGCCCTTTATCCACTTCAGTAATTTTCCTTGTATTCCCAGCTCGGCAAGCTGTTCCAGTATGATTTCCTCTGTTTGCTGTGTCAAAAGCTGCTGCTAGGTCGATGAAGACTGTTTGAGGGGAAGCTTCAATATGTGCGAAGTACTCAGCAAAAGTGTTGTGTACTGAGCCCAGGCATAAATCCAAACAGTTGAGGTGACAGGTGCCCCTGTATACGATACATGGGTCGGTTAAGAACAATACGTTCAAGCACTTTGCACACACACGATGTTAGAGATATGGGTCTATAATTATCTGAGTGTGGTTTGGGGATGGGAACAATGACACTCTTTGTCCAAGCATCAGGTAATACTCCTTCACGTAAACTCATTCTCGACAACACTAATAGTGGATTACCTGGTACGTGTGAGACTAATCTCAGTAGACTGTAAGTAATACCATCCTCTCCAGGAGCAGTTGATTTTCCCATCTTTAGTGCATGATTTAATTCCCATTCAGTTACATCATTAAGGTCCGACACGTCGATAGCTGTACAGGCAAGATTGATGGTTCGTTGTCTGTTGGGGCGTGTGTCATCAAGTTTGTGCTGTATGTTAATTGGGAGTGAGTCGTAGCTCGATGTTAGTACCCATTGATCAAGGAGGATGTTTGCTTGTTCTAGTGGGCTGTGGTGCAGCGGTTTGGTTGGGCTGCTTCTAGAGATTTTTCGTATCTTTTCCCAAACTTCAACAAGTGTTGTTTGCTCATTTATACTTTGTAGGAACTCTTCCCAATGTTTATTACGTATAACGTTGCTCATGTCTCTCACCTCTCTATTTGCAACTAGAAATGCATGCAAGTCACCTTGTGCTTTGGTTCGTTTGTACGTATCTCCAAGTTGCTTTACTCGTTCATGTTCTTTAACAAATACGGGGTCAAGGACCCACTTGGGTGGTGGTAGGTGTTACCCACTTCTGCTAGGCTTACGACCTGTTCCCTTACACACCCATGTGTCGTAGTAGGTAGTAATCGTATCAACGAGATCTCTGGAGAAGGCTTGTACATTCGTTATTGTGTAATCTTGATACCATTTTGATATACAATTAATAAAGTGGTCATGCACGCCATATGGAATATTCATTTTCCGTCTCTGATGTCTATTAGGTACATCACACTGTACCTCATAGGAAGCAGAAACTGCATAGTGATCACTAACTAAGTAATTTACCAATGAACATTCCATCCTATCTTGCACAAGGTTTTTACCCATTACATAATCAAGTCTGCCTCCCAATAAATGAGTTTGGGTATCCGTAGTATACACGGTTAATCTGTTGTCATAAACATATTTGATAAATTTGCATCCATTATCGTTGTTAGTACTGTCTCCCAGCGTAATATGTCTAGCATTAAAATCTCCCATGTATATTGTCCCATGATTGTCTAGATCTGGGAGCAATGTTACATTGAGTTTCTGGCTTCTGGCATATACGTTGAGGAATGAAAAGTGGCCTGCTGTAGTTTATACATGAAAGTGATGGTACTGTGTGTGTACATTGTGTGACGTGCTCACAAGAATGTGCGGTAAATCACTTCTGATGTATGTTAATAGGCCTGTGGCGTTACTGTTATTATAGAATGCATACCCTCTGATTTTTGGTGGGGTTTTGTTTATCATATTGGATGTGTAGGGCTCCTGTAAATTATATCTATGTTGTTACTGGTAACATATGCAATTAGGTCATTCAGTCTTTTGTTGATGCTACGAATGTTCCAACTGAGAAACCTAAGAGTCGACTGCTGGCTGTCGTGGAGGGTGGACGTGTTCCCTGCTCGCTCCGGCAGTTGGTGGTTGTTTGCCAGTTTTGGCCGTTTGGGGGCGTGCGTGTCTCTGCCCGTCTGTGCTGACGGGGAGTTCAAAATGGGGGTCCCCCTCCCCCTGTATTGCGGGCTCAGTCTGCGGGCCTCGAATTTTCCGGCCGGGCTGGGTACCCAGAGATAGCGCTGGTGTGCGAGTTGCTTCATGTCCCTGTGATCAACATTTATGGGATTGAGCTGGTGATGGCACGGGGTGCGATAGTGAAGTTCACAGAGGAATTGGCGTATCGAGACTTTCTCCGTCGATACGAGGGGCGGACATTACTCCTGCCGGATGGTGCTGGCACTGTATCACTATCTGACCGGAGTGGTGCCCTCACTTATGTCAGTGTGCATGGGGCTCCATTGGAGTTTCCGGAGGGTCTGTTATACTCAAATTCTGTCAGTTGAAATGTAACCAATCACAGGCAAGTAGGCCTCTGACGTCATGCCAGACAGAGGAGCATCAAGCCATGCTCCCAGCAGCCACAGTTCTCCACACAGACTCAGAGTAGAAGGACCTCGGCTAGGCAGATATATACCTTGCTGTCTCGGTCAATAAATATATACAGAAGCGACTACTGTGTCTACCTTCTACCCGAACAAGGCAAACGAATACTGGTAGCAGCAGTGGGACCCAGAATTTTTTTTCTGGAAACTAAAATTCAAGTACCCAGCATCGCCGTGTATGTCACAGTACAGCCGCCACCGCCGCCACCGCCATCAGCCGCCTCCACAAGCCGCCACCCTGCCACCCACGCATCAAATATTGTGCCAGACCTGGGTCCTGCAATCAACCACTACTCCAGGCCAACGTTTCAGAAGTAAGGGTCAATATTTTCCTGTGAGAACGCTAATTCATCAGTGAGGAGGAAGGAAGCTTACTGCAATCGTGGTCAATCATCGTCGCAACTATCAACTGATCATCGTATGTGCTGTATTGTTCCTTGAGAATATTTGGTGGACTGCAATTGTTTGACTAGTGTAGCCTCCCCAAGCTCACACACCTCGCCTCCCTCCCAAGCTCACACACCTCACCACCAGCCCCTGCTACATCGTTTTGTGTGAACTTCTCCTAGAAAATTGTGTTCTCAATATCGTCGTCTCCGAATTTATCTTCGCGCTTCCAGCATCAACAGTGTGGGGTCCCTGAGTTTCGCGCCACCGCCGCCAGGAGCGCTGCTGTCGAACCAGATTGTAAACAAACCCTCACATGTGCCACTTCACAAGCCCTGCCACCGTTTTTGTGTTGGCCGCTGTTATACTGCAAATCGTGCAGCCCTGAGTTAAGTAATTGTGAGCTAAGATATCGTGTGCTATGTTTTAATGAGGTTTAACGTAAATATATCCAGAATATCCTGTGAATTACCCATTCAGTGATTTGTTAAATATTGGAGCCGCCTCAGTACTCAACTCCCCACAATTTCCTTGTGTGATTTCAACATTCCTGCTTCTTACAGTAATTTCATTGAATTTTAATTGTTCTCCTAGAGTGTTATTGGTAAATTTAAATACCAGTGAAGTAAGAAATCCTTGTTTTAGTAGCAGTTAAGGATTTGTGCAATATAATTTTTTTTAATTCCTCTAGGTCTAAAATTGAAATTTATTCCTTTAACATTGCATATTATAATTTTTTTTACCATATCAGTTATATACATTCCTGTGTCCAGTTTATGTGCTACATACATATTTCTTGCATTGCCACTTGTTGTGTTGAATCTTTTTAATGAAATTTTGCAATTGCACTTCCAGTTTTTATATTCTCAATTGCTGTGCTTAGTCTGGTTTAATTAATTTACATACATCTAATTCCAGTCATTTTTTAATGAAAGATTGCTAAAATTAGTTTACAATTTGCTTGTTCTTAATTATTTTCTTGCCTAGCCCAATTTAATAATTTTATTTCTGCCATTTTTTTTTTACTTTAGCCAAGTTGATATTTTTTTGTGTGTTTATTTTTGTGTATACTATTTCTGATGCCAGGTGCACTTAATTATAATCTGCGTTCAAATATTACTTCCACGGCTGTGACAATGCCTACCACTGTTGAAACCCCTTCAGAATCAATGGGAAAAATTGCTCATCCCAATGGCCAGAGATCAGCTCAGGAAATGGCTATTCCTCTTTTTGCTGGGGAATCGCGTTTATTAGAATCATGGTTTAGTAAGGTTGAAGCGAAAACTGTTGCACGTTTTTCTAAGCCTACTGATGCCGAATACTTAGCAATTGCATGGTCAGCCGTGGACACAACCAAAGGTGATGCACGTTTTGTTGTTGATGAGAAAGCAATTGTTAGCCTCCAGTCTTGGCCTGAATTTAAGGATTTCTTTCGCCGTCGCTTTGTTAATAAAGGAGACCTCGACCCATATAGGTTAGTCAAGAAAATTGCCAATGCCACCATGCAGCCTGGTGAATCTTTTAATGCGTTTACTAGCCGTCTCGATCAGTATCTTTATGCCTTAGTATCTGCTATGATTAATTCGACTTGGTTAGATAAAGACAATAATCTGTCCCCTGAGGCTATGGCCAAAATGATAGCATTTGGTACTTTAATGCATTTTGCCCCCGAGCATACAAAACCAATCGTTGAGCAACAAAATTTTGGTGTTAAACATGAAATTGGTGAAGTATTTGAGGCTATTAACAATGCCGCAGATAAACTAGCTCCCCGAAGTGCTCAACTGTTGCCACCCTCTGATGCTGTAAATGTAGTTACAAGCTCTCAGCATCCTCCCACAAATTCTCAAAACTCTTGGTCACAGAAGCGTACCCATGCTCGTAGCCCCCAGTCAAATTCGCCGCCTAATAAATTGCCGAAACGCCATAGTCCACAACCATCCACTTCCTCATGTTGGCATTGTGGTAAGAGTAACCACCTTGCAAGGGACTGTTGGTCCGCCCCTAGATCATCACCTCCTAGACAATTCTCTCGGTCCCCTCATCAATCTAATTATTCTAGGCTACCATATTGCAAATACCATAAACAAGTTGGTCACCACACTGCGGATTGTAGAGCTAGGAAAAGGACATCTCCACCTCGTAACTCCCATGGTCAGTCTTGGCGAGGCTCACAGCGTCCAAGACATTATCAGAACTCTCGTAATTACAACTCCCAGCCCAGCTATAATGCAACTTCAAATTATAATGCTCAGTCACAGAATGCTGGAGCTCAGAATGTTCACTCCATGTCGTCGGGAAACCCCCAAGGCCATCCGCTAACCAATTCAAGCTAGCCAATCCTAGTGCCCTCCCTGTGTATTCAGTAGCTACCCAAAATAGATTTGGACACTTGACAGAGGAGGACACTGACTCTAGACCAGTTGTAGATGTTGACGGATCCACAGTAAATTTGACACAAACAAGACACAGATATCCCAGACAACATAAGTCAAAAATAGTAACTTGTCCAGTCTCAAGTGATGGCCCCCTTGTCTCAGCCATTGTACATGGTAGAGTTTTAAAAGTTTTTCTTGACTCAGGTGCAAAAATTAATATTGTCAAGCCCTCAGCTCTTAGAGACATTGAGAGTAAGCACCCTACTATTTTAAAACAGTCACACATACCTTTTCTAAGTGGTATTTCAGGAAATAAAGTAAAAGTTCAGGGTGAAATTGACCTCCCACACAAGTTCAATGATGTCACATTGTCTATAACATGTTTAGTTGTTGACATTATTCATTTTCCTGGAGACATTCTCTTAGGTCTGTACACCATGATTGATGAAAATATTGCATTGTTTCCCCATCGTTGGAACATAAGTATCAAAGACCATGTCATACCCTTGTGTAGCATGTATCGACAGGGCCACGAGTTCAACCTTCAATCAGATTACGTTAATTTTGTTGACACCCGCCTTGCTAGCGTAGGTTTGTCAGATCATTGTCGTGGTAGCATACCCGAGAAAACAGGCACTCGATTGAAGCATAGTAGTTGTGCAGTTGTTAAGGAGAATGAGTATCGGGACTTTCTGGAAGGGGACGCCCTAACGGATTCTCGTTGTCTCGCTCGCCTGGCAGCTTCCATCTCTGAAGTCAGTGGTTCCATGGCTACTGACACTGTGCTACACCCTCATTCTCTCACCAGAATAAGAGTTAAGGTTCAGGGAGTGCCTGAGTTGTCGGATGTGATTGTGGAAAGTGAAACATGTAAAGTGAATGGTACATTTGTTGAACCCTCCTGGCACACAGTGCAGGATGGTACTGTCACATTATTTATTGCAAACACAAGTAATGCCGATATCCATCTCCAGTCTGGTACCCATGTTGTAGATTTTGCCCATTACTCGTTACCGGTGCGAGTTGTGGATGATGTCTCCATGGATCATACTGTTTGTACACTCACACCAGGAGAACAGGAATCTCAGCCAGAGGTGCAAGCGCAACACCTCAGTCCTACTGATTTTCCTGACTCTGTGGCTCAGCTTTTGGAAATTTTGAACAGGAATAGAGCTGTTGTTGCTCTACCAGGAGAAAAATTAGGTCTCACTCCTCTCATTACACATAAAATTCCCCTTGAACAAGGAACTACGCCTATTTATGTACCATCTTACTGTCTTCCCCATTCTCAGAGAGCAGAAGCAGATAGACTTGTAGAGGAAATGTTACAGAGTGATGTAATTGAATCGAGTAATTCGCCATGGAACGCTCCATTGATTCTTGTACCAAAGCGAGATGGGACTTGGAGACCTGTAATCGATTATCGCAAGCTTAACAGAGTAACAATACCTGATCGTTTCCCACTTCCAGTTCTCAATGATTTGTTGCAAAGTATTGGTCGAAACAAAGTATTCTCAACGTTAGATTTGTTGCAGGGATTCTGGCAAATCCCCCTTGATGAGGAAAGTAAACAATTGACAGCCTTTAGTACTCCCAATGGTCATTTTCATTTCAAAAGAATGCCGTTTGGTTTGCGTAGTAGTCCAATAACCTTTTCACGGCTCATGACAAATCTATTTCATAGATTGATAGGAAGTGCGCTTCTAGTTTACCTTGATGATCTCATAATCATGTCGCAAGATGTTCAGACTCATTTCCAGAACCTTGAAAAAGTACTTGCAAAGCTCGCTGAAGCTAATTTAAAAATAAAGCTTGCAAAATGTTAATTTTTAAAGCAAAAGATTAATTTCCTAGGTCATACAGTTACACCTTCAGGTATTACATTGAATGAATCAAAAATTATTGCTGCCCGTGATTTTCCAACACCTAGTACCGCAGAAGCCGTAAGACAGTTCACAGGTCTTGTAGGATTTTATCGTTCATTTATTGCTGGATTCTCTATTATAGCCGCTCTGCTTTACAAGTTGCAAAGAAAAGATGAACCCTTTGTTTGGGGAGAGGCCCAGGATCAGTCATTCAAAAAACTCAAAGCAGCCTTGATTTCGTCACCTGTCCTTAGGTACCCAGATTTTTCTAAACCTTTTACGTTGGTTACAGATGCTAGTGACATAGGTCTAGGTGCTGCATTACTTCAAACAGAAGGTCACAGAGATCACGCAATAGCTTATGCTAGCCGTACATTATCCAAAGAAGAGAAAAATTATAGTGCAACAGAACGAGAAGCCTTGGCAGTTGTCTGGGCACTTAAACAGTTCAAGGATACAATTTATAATTACCCAGTTCATGTTCTTACAGATCACCAACCATTAATTCCCTTGTTCAAAAATAAGAATCCAGTTGGAAAGTTTGCTAGATATTTGCTCACAATTCAAGAATTCAATCCCACATTTGGATATATTCCAGGAAAGCAAAATGTTGTAGCCGATGCGTTTTCTCGACACGTAGCTGCGATTCAGTTAAATTACCCAGCATTAGATGCTACAGTAGTAGAAACGGAACAAAGACAAGACCCCATATGGGCACCCGTCATTAAATTTTTGACTAAGCAAGACACTCGCCCGATTCATAAACCGCCAGTACCATTGAAAGAACTAGTTATGTTGGACAATTTACTGTGTAGAGTAGTAAAGCTAGGGACAGCCCCGAGGAAATGTTGTCAGTTAGTTGTTCCAGCTGTCTTGGTACCAACTGTGTTAAAAATTATCCATGATGCTCCTGCAAGTGCACATCCAGGAAAGGATCGTACACTCCAACAAGGTCGATTGAAAAATTTTTGGCCAAAAATGGCTAAGGAGATTGCTCATTATGTTGACAGATGTTTAACTTGTTTACAGCACAAGGGACATGTTTCAGGACCTAATCCAATTCTGGTGTACCCAGCAACTAAAGCTCCTTGGGAACGAATATCGATGGATTTATTGACAAATTTTGCGGAAACAGAGAAAGGGAACAAACATTTGCTTGTAATGGTCGATAATTTTTCACGGTTTTGCGAACTAGTTCCTATCCCAAACAAAACAGCAGAAACCATAGCCAGCGCATTCCATGACCAAATAATTTGTAGATATAGTATGCCTAAAGTAATCCCTTCAGATAATGGTCCAGAATTCAGTAATAGTATTTTAACTAGCGTGTGTGATTTATATAACATCAAAAAATGTAGCATTATGCCTTACATCCGGCAAGTAATGGACTAGCTGAACGTACTAACAGGAAAGTGTTAGATGCCTTGAGAGTCACGTTGAATTTTGATAACAACAATTGGGATGATTTTATACCCTTAATTCAGTGTGCTATAAATTCTTCAATTAATGTTTCTACTGGTGACACACCTCACGCTATTCTTTTTGGTACAGATAAGATCCTCCCTAATGAATTGATTAACGTACCTCCTACTCCCTTATATAACGTAGATGATTTTGTTCAAGTGAAGCGTAGACAAATGCAACTAGTATTCAAGAAAATACGAGAACAACTGTCCAAAGTAACAGCCGAGCTCACTCTAGCAAGGAATGCACGAGCTAAACCCAGTAAAATAACTATTGGATCTGTAGTAATGATACTTAACCAACACAGGTCTGGTCCTATGTACAAGTTAACTAAGAAATTTTTGGGTCCATATAAGGTAATCGAGCTTATTAAAGGTAACAAATACAGACTAAAGAACTTGTTAACAGGAGAGTATATAAATGAACATTTAGACCATATGAAGTTAGCTAAAATGACTGTTGATGAGACTGATGAGGAAGATGACAATGAACTTACCCAGACAGATACTCCTACTCGGACACCACCTTCTGTGGTTGACAGACCACTTGATATTCAGCAACCCCATACTAGCAATTATAATCTTAGATCTAGACCTCTCGTTTCAACCGTGCACTCACCACATGTCCATTGGCTAGATGTTAACAAGGATATCTCTCAAGATGATAGTTTGTCGCATGAAGTTTCATCTGTTCCGGACCTTCAGTCAGAGCCAGAGTTGTATAGTGCTCTGGATGAGCTAGGTGTAGATATCCGCAGAATTTATAATTGAGTGCACTCTGCAGTTATTCTGTTTGTTTTGAAAAAAAAAAAAAAAAAAAAAATAATTTGCAGTATTTCTACCACATGTGTCTTATTATTACCATTATATATAATGGATAGTTTTTCTCAACTTTATTTTGTTATGAATTAGATGCCATTGTTAAGTCTACTACCATTTGTTTTTTTACAGTGCTTGTCATAAGAGTTATTATTGTTCTAGCAACCACATTGTGGCCAGTGAATCCTGACTGCTATCACGCAGATGTTAGTCTTCTTGTTCCAGGTCTTGTATATAGCTTGTAAATATATGGCACATTAAATATATTGTACATTGGTCTTGTAAATATATTGTATATTTCAGAGAAAAAAAAATGAGAAAAAAAGAAAATCATTATCTATCTTGAAATTCAATTGTGGTTGTTAGGTCAGAACTTTGTTCCATTAATGTAATAATTGTTTAATTTTGTATGGTTTTCAAGCACATGCCATTGACACATGTTAATAATTTTGTTTAGGCAATACCTTGAGTTGTATTGTTCATATCTGATCAGTAGACATACACATGTTCTTAATACTCTGGTTTAATCAAAGCATTATTACCATGATTTTCACCTATTATGATGATTTTTTTTTTTTGGTGCATATATGCCGAGTTGTTAGTATTACGCACACCTGATCTTCTTTCAATGTTTTATTATGCAAATTTCACATTTAAGCCATTATTGAATACCACCGAGGTCCTTTCAGTATCATTGTAACTATATAGCTAGCCAGAGCTTGTCGACAAGGGACGTCGACTTGGTAGCGTGTCCGAGCGGTGTTATACTCAAATTCTGTCAGTTGAAATGTAACCAATCACAGGCAAGTAGGCCTCTGACGTCATGCCAGACAGAGGAGCATCAAGCCATGCTCCCAGCAGCCGCAGTTCTCCACACAGACTCAGAGTATAAGGACCTCGGCTAGGCAGATATATACCTTGCTGTCTCGGTCAATAAATATATACAGAAGCGACTACTGTGTCTACCTTCTACCCGAACAAGGCAAACGAATAGGTCTGCTACGGCGGTACTTCGGCCGGTATGGCGCAGTGGTTAGTGTGCGGGTGAACGTGGTGTCTTCCAGTCCCCTTAAGGGTGTGAGGACGAACATTCGCACCCTGAGCATGAGGCTCCGGGAAAATATTCCGTCCTCTGTGCGTCTTATGGGCTACAACATTCGGATGTTTTACACCCGCCAGCCTCGGACGTGTTATCGTTGTGGCCTCGTGGGCCATCAGGCTGCTGACTGTTCTGTGCCTGCCGTTGCACCCGTGAACCTCTTCAGTGAGGAGGATTTTCCGCCGCTTCCTGTGGAGGAGGATTCGGTGGATGTGGAAGTCTCTTCAACCACAGATGTGCCCCCTGTGTCGCCTGTTGCGCCGCCTGTTGTCGTCGCCTCTCCTCCGGAGGCTGTGTCGTCGCCTGATGATCGTCCTGCTCCGACTAGTGTCCCTGGGGTTCTTCAGGCTGCCTTCTGCTCGCATCCCCCGTCTTCCAGTTCGTCCTCTGCTGCGTCTGGCCCTGTCCCTGCACCCTCGCCGTCTGTTCTGGCTGTGCTGGGTGATGGGGTGGATCCGGCGCTTCCTCCTGTGCCTGGCCTGGTGCCCCATGTGGTTGAGGATGCTGCCGTTCTGCGACGTGCATCGGTTCGCCCGGCTTGTGTAGCGCGTGTCTCTGAGTCAGCCTCTGGGTCTGATGATGTGCGGCCAGTGCCTAAGCGTTCACGGCGTTCGTCTTCAGCATGGGCTGACGTTGGCGACTTCGACGCTTGTGAATCTGACGGCGACGGAGGGATGGCACCGGTTGCGTTGCAGACTACGGTGACGGCGGAGGTGCATTTGCCTGAGGATGCCGGTGCCGGTGTTTCGGCCTCCGCTTCAGATATGGTTTCTGCGGTTCCTGTTTCGGGTGCGTCGCCTGCCTCGGATGGCTCCGGTTCTTTGTGGGGAGTGGTTCCCCCTGCTGAGGTTCACAGTGAGCGGGGTGGCCTGGTGATGAAGTTTAAAAAGGCTGCTCGCTCTGGGGGTTCTGTAGCCCCTTCCTTGGTCCCCGTTTCATCGGCTGCGGTCTGGACGCCTCTTCTGTCTCCGGCCATCTCTTCAGCGTCTCCTGCGGTCTCGGTGGAGGCATTACCATCTCGTCGATTGTCCCCTGCTCCTGTGTGTACGGCGACGCGGGCGTCCCGGCAGCCCTCGTACACTTCAGCGCTGTCGTCTGCTACCTCGAAGGACGTGGTTTGCGCTCCTCAGCCTCGGTATGCGACTTGCGTCGGTGAGCTTAAGGAGTGGCCATTTCCACCTGATCTGGTGGTTCCCGAGTTTATGAGTGGCCCACGCCGGCAAGGGGATCGTCCCCCTACCGACAGAGAATATTTGATGTGGGAGGCCTACAAGCGCAGGTATCCTTAGGCTTCAGAGACGTTTGGTCCTGTCTCTGAGAAATGTATTCCTCCCTCATGATTCCTTTGTGTATTGTGTGTTGTGGGTTGTTTCCCTTTGTGTGCTTGGTTGTGGGGTGCGGGTCAGGTGTGTGTGAGTGGGTGGGGCGGGTTTGTTTCCCGTTTCCTGCATGCTCCGTTTTGTGGTTGTGGGCTTATTTGTGTGGTTTGTGTGTGTGTGTGTCTGGTTCCTGTGCGGTCTGGAGTTTGGTTTGTGTGGATGTAATGTTCTTGTGTTAGGCTTTGTGGTTCTATGTTATTGTTATTATTCTTATTATTGTTATTATTATTTTCGTTTCGTGTTGGTGCCTCTCCGTGTGTGGTTGAGGTGTTGGTAGCCTTGTTCTGTATGTTACATGTTTTGGTGTGTTATTTCTGTTTTGTATTCCGCTGTGTTTAACTTATTTGTTGAAATTTGTTTGTAATTATTGTTGTTTTGTGGTCGGCCCTTCCGGCCGGCGGTTTTGTGTTTAGTACACTTGTTCCCTTATGTTTTTGCATGTTTGTGTTGTCATTTTGTTCTGTTCTATGTTGTATTTGTTTCCTTTTATTGTACCTATAAGCATGCTTGCAGGTAAAAAAAAAAAAAAAAAAATGAGAAACCTAATGGTTCTTGTGTCAACAGCAGCCATCGTTTTGGTGTTGTTCCTCCCTGGGACTGGTGGTCCCATTGTTGTCCTTATCCCACTTACACAATGTGTCAATAAGTGACTCTATGACATAAAGAGCCGCACCAACCTGGCGTTTGGTATCGTCATCTGGTGACATCATCAGTTTCTTGATCACTGAATAACTCGGGATGGTCCGCGAGTGAATGTTCTCTGTAAGTCATAGGGCATAATTACTGTCACTCAGAATATTATCTTTTTCATTCTTGTACTTGGCTTGAGCGCGTTCATTAAGGTCATGAATCATTTTAAAATATGCTGATGCAGATCGACTTCTTTTTCCAGTTAGTGTTTCTGTGTCACTATCACTGCTGTCATCCCTGAGTTGACTGACGACGTCGCTGCCACCGCCTCCGTTGTCGCCGCTGCTGTCGCCGCCGCCGCTGCCGCCGCAGCGGCAGCGGCGACGGCATCGGCAGCAGCAGCAGCGGCGACGGCATCGGCAGCAGCAGCAGCGGAGCAGGCTGTGACATCGGGGTGGCGAGGGAGGGTGGACATGGGTGGTGGGTGGTGGCAGCAGGGGTGGTTAGCTGTCCCTCTCACTCACCACTCATGTGGGTACTTATTTCTCCCTCCCTTTTGGGAGGAACCTGAATGCTTGCTGTGACCTGTGCCATATCTGGGTGCATGGAGGGTAACACATCTCTTCAACAAGCACTGTGTGGGCGGTGAATAGGTGGGTGGGAGACGCCCAGATGCAGGCTGGGGATGCACCCCTGCCATGGGGTGGGATGGCAGAAGGTACAGTGGTGTGGTGAGTCCGGCGGGCGGGGAGGGGGTGGGGGTTGACCGGGCACCACTTGCCTTGAAGGAAGAGGGGGGTCTGGATTTGAGTGCGTAGTTGCGTGGTGACCGCCGGCCAGGTCGGACGTTCCTGAGGTCTCTCCGCTCCTGGCTAGTGTTTACGTTGGGTGATTGCTTGTTTGCCCTCCTGGTGGTGGTTTGCCACTGACAGGGTGACTTTTGCTTAGCAATGGGGTCGTCTCGCCCCCCCCAATGAAGAGGACGTTGTCGGCTGATCTCGCGTTTACGGTGCCGGTGGACCATCCGCTGGTTGGTGTCGCCCTGGTGGACGTGCTATATGTGCAGCTGTCGGACCTGGTGGGCATCCAGCTGCTTCAGGGCAACCGTGCTGTGGTCAAGTTCCGCCTCCAGGCTGCCTTTCAGGCGTTTCTCGAGCGGTGTGAGGGGCGTGTTTACCCTCTCCTTGATTCTGCTGGCTCCGTTAAGGTGGTGAATCTTAGTGTCACCTTGACGTCTGTGGCGGTGCATGGTGCCCCTTTTGAATTTCAGGACGACTTTTTAACCTCCTGTTTCGACCGATTTGGAACAGTGTTAAGTATTCGTTGGAACAAGGTCGTTGCCAGGCACTGTGTTGGTATGCTTGACGGCTCCTGCACCCTGACGACCCTGGAAACACAAACCGAAACTGTGTCTATTTTCCGCTTGTTACAACTTGTAATAAAGTTGTTACATCTTGGCTTAATGTGTTTATGACGTATTAGAACGTTGTTACAACTTGCTATATTGGTTGTTATAACTGGTTAGGAGGTGTTAAAACTTGTTCGAACGTTGTACTAACGTCGTAGTTTCGGTGTGTGTTTGGCGGGGATGTCGCTGAACTGTAGTGTACCGTCGTCGATGTCCGTGTTGGGTTACACGCTCCGCTGTCAGAACCGGGGTCAGCCACACACCTGTTATCGGTGTGGTCACGAGGGTCATCTGGCTGCGGCGTGCGACGTGGGAGCAACTGGTCGGGTGCATGTTCTTCGTGGGAAGGATTTTCCACTCCTGTTGCGTTTGGACGGTTCTGAGGATGGTCTGGGTGCTGTGCCTGAGGCGCCTGATTGCCTGTCTGCTGCTCCGCCTGTTGAGGCGAGTTCTACGGCCCGTGCTACACGTCAGGTGACTGCTGTGGACGCTGGGGTTGTTGAGCCGGCGTGTGAGGGTGACGGGGCGTCACCTGCGCTGCGTGTAGTGAGGGGTGTCCCAGTGGAGGTCCATGTCCCGCCCCCGCCTGTGGATGTGGTACCGGCTCCCGGGGATGCGAGTTCTGCTGTTTTGGAGGGGGTGCTTCAGCATGGTGAGGTGCCTGCCGTGTCTGTGTGTGTTGACGACTGTAGTTCTGTTCTTTCCACCCCTTTGCAGAAGCGTGCACGTCGGTGTTCTGAGACGGTTTCCGTGGATGATGTATAAAGTGTGAGTGATGTGGCCTCTGTGGACTCTTCGGACAGTGCGGGTGTGGATGTGAAGATGGTGACTGTGCCTGCGTAGGGGCCTGCTGGGCGTGGTGTGGTGCGGCCTGTCTCGAAGCATTTGCGGCGGGCTCGGAGTGTGTCTCCCCTTCGTGGTGTGCCTTGGGAGGAGGTAGGGGAGTATGGTGCTCTGGCGCCCCCCGCCGAGGATGGTGGTGCTGTGTGGGGCTCTGAAGTTGCTACCTGTGTCCCCCCTCCTGCATCACCTGCTATTAGATCTCCGCAGTGAGGGGTTGTCCCTGATGATCAGGACCTCGGTGTGATGTTGCGGAAAGATGTGCGCCGGGGGGGCCTCGGCTCCTGTGCCTTGTGGTGGGGTCGATGCCGTGCCAGCATCCCCTGCTGTTCCCCCTCCTTCCTTGCTCCGGTCTGGGGGTTGCCTAATCCCATCTGCTGGGGTCGTGCCCTCTGAGGGTCCGGAGTTGGGCCCTTATCGGGACGCCTGGGTGCTTCCGATCCCGTGGTGCTCGTCCACTATCTGGGTATCGTCGGAGAAGGTGTTTGTTTATAGGGTGACGGATAGGATGTCTCAGCCGAGGGCGCTGTCTGATGGCCGGCTGCCCGCCGACCTGTGGGTGATTTGGGAAGCGTACTGCTTGCGCTTTTCGATACGCAAATTTCCGGAGAAGTATTAGTTCCCGTCTTGCGCACACTGCTACGCCATGCGTGGATCAGCTGCCGCCGTAACCAGGACGCCCCACTTCACGGTGCGGGGTGTCTCCCCGCACACGTGAGGAACACAAATGCGAACAAGCCTGAATGGTCCCTAGGACTATATACGACTGAAAACTCACACCTTGTCTGAAAACTTGTCTGGTCGTGATGGTCAAGCAGATTAAGGCGTCCTGTAAATACCAGTTGCGTTGCTCCTGGCAGTATGGGTTCAAGTCACTTCTGGGGTGTGAGTTTTCAGTCATATATAGTCCTGGGGACCATTCAGGCTTGTTCGCATTTGTGTTCCTCACGTGTGCTCCAAAGAATGAGGTGATTTGATAAAATGCTATGCCCAAGATTACCATCCGAGTGCCAGCGGGGAAGTGGTTCATATGGCTTTGGCTATCACTTCCTTTTGTCTGGTCAAGCGGATTAAGGCGTCCTATAAATACCAGTTGCATTGCTCCTGGCAGTATGGGATCGAGTCACTTCTGGAGTGTGAGTTTTCAGTCGCATATAGTCCTGGGGACCCTTTAGGCTTGTTCCCATTTGTGTTCCTCACGTGTGCCCGAATGAATGAGGTGATTTCATAAAATACTATGCCCAAGATTACCATCCGAGTGCCAACGGGGAAATGGTTCAAATTGCTTTGGCTATCACTTCCTTTTGTCTGGTTGTGAAGGTCAAGCCGATTAACAGTCCTGTAAATCCCAGTTGCGTTGCTCCTGGCAGTATGGGTTCGAGTCACTTCTGGGGTGTGAGTTTTCAGTAGCATATAGTCCTGGGGACCATTCATGCTTGTTTGTATATATACATATATATATATATATATATATATATATATATATATATATATTTTTATATATATTTATATATATATATATATATATATATATATATATATATATATATATACATATATATATATATATATATATATATATATATATATATATATATATATATACATATATATATATATACATATATATATATATATATATACATATATATATATATATATATATATATATATACATATATATATATATATATATATATATATATATATATATATATATATATATATATATATATATATATATATACATATATATATATATATATATATATATATATATATATATATATATATATATATATATATATATATATATATATACATATATATATATATATATATATATATATATATATATATATATACATATATATATATATATATATATATATATATATATATATATATATATATATATATATATATACATATATATATATATATATATATATATATATATATATATACATATATATATATATATATATATATATATATATATATATAAATATATATATATATATATATATATATATATATATATACATATATATATATATATATATATATATATATATATATATATATATATAAATATATATATATATATATATATATATATATAAATATATATATATATATATATATATATATATATATATATATATATATATATATATATATATATATATATGTCGTACTTAGTAGCCAGAGCGCACTTCTCAGTGTACTATGCAAGGCCCGATTTGCCGAATAAGCCAAGTTTTCCTGAATTTATATATTTTCTCTATTTTTTTCTTATGAAATGATAAAGCTACCCATTTCATTATGTATGAGGTCATTTTTTTTTTATTGGAGTTAAAATTAATGTAGATATATGATCGAACCTAACCAACCCTACCTAACCTAACCTAACCTATCTTTATAGGTTAGGTTAAGTTAGGTAGCCGAAAAAGTTAAGTTAGGTTAGGTTAGGTAGGTTAAATAGTCGAAAAACAATTAATTAATTCATGAAAACTTGGCTTATTAGGCAAATCGGGCCCTGCATAGTAGGCAGAGAAGTGCCTTCTGGCTACTAGGTACGACATATATATATATATATATATATATATACATATATATATATATATATATATATATATATATATATATATATATATGTCGTACCTAGTAGCCAGAATGCGCTTCTTGGCTTAATATGCAAGGCCCGATTTGCCTAATAAACGAAGTTTTCCTGCATTAATATATTTTCTCTAACTTTTTTCTAATGAAATGAAAAAGCTACCCATTTCATTATGTATGAGGTTAAAAAAAATTTATTGGAGTTAAAATTAATGTAGATATATGACCGAACCTAACCAACCCTAACTAACCTAACCTAACATATCTTAGTAGGTTAGGTTAGGTAGCCGAAAAAGTTAGGTTAGGTTAGGTTAGGTAGTCGAAAAAACAATTATTTCATGAAAACTTGGCTTATTAGACAAATTGGGCCTTGCAAATTAGGCTGAGAAGTGCGTTCTGGCTACTAGGTACGATATATAGATATATATATATATATATATATATATATATATATATATATATATATATATATATATATATATATATATATATATATTTGTGACAGTAACGTATTGGTGTTCGGCTGTTTCAAAAGCTGGGGGTATGGCCTCGTCACATATAGAAACAAAAAAGAGAAAATCTGGAACTTCGTCTGTGGTAAGGTAATGGGAAGACACACAAAACACAAGTAAATTTAACAATGAGATTTTAATTACGTTAGAAAAGCAAAACATGAATAAAATGGACATACAAATTCGTATCATAAAATCAATCAATCAAAATAATAAGAATAATCAAATGACAAAATGAAAAGTAACGTTAAGACAAGTGAGTAATAACAAGTGAACAATATACAATGCAAAATATGGGTGCAGGAATATTGGCTTTAAGCTGCCACCTCTCTTAGTACACATAAGCCAGAGCTTAGTCTACCAACGAGACGTGTTAACTTGTTGAAAGCACTGGATATTCTGAGGTCTGCAGGTCGTGGTGGCCCCAGACATCAGGTAGTGTGGCGGTGGAGGAGCAGGTGCGACTGACCACCAGCCAATCAGCGATGAGCAGGCGACGGACAGGTAGTTTGGTGGTTCGAGTGGCAGAGGCGGAGCAGGTGTTCTGGTGCTGAATACGTTTGCTCTCTGGCAAACCTTGGTGTTGTATTTGTTGCTTATTTCTTTCATATTAGTTGTATAGGGATGTATAGCGACGAACTTAGGAGGGAAGAGCAGGCTCAATCTCTCTTGAAGGAGATTACCGTCACAACTCTCCCCCGAAGCCTGCGGTTCTGGAAGAAGTACGTCGTTATGTGGTGGAGTAATAGATGGAGTCGCTTCCACTTTATAAACTCTGGAGAGAGCATCGGCTAAGATGTTGTCGGAACCTTGGTATAGCGGGTCTCCAGGTTGAATTTCTGCAGTTATCAAGCCCATAGTAGAAGACGTTGAGATGAGAAGTGGGCGTGCTGCAGGAGGTGTAGGATGGTGTGGTCCGTGTTGATAATAGACCGAGCACTTTTCAGGTGTGGAGCAAAGTGCTGGAGCTTCAGGATGATGAAGAGTAGCTCCTTGCCAATTGTTCCGTAGTTCCTTGTAGCAGTAGTTGCTGACAGGTGTATTCTCCTCGCCTCGTTGCTGCATCACGACATCGCCAACGTCGGTACCACTGGCGTCGACATGGAGGATGAAGGGCTTATCTGACGAGGTGAGAGTGGAATTAGAATATGGCAAAGGAGCACTATTAGGGTCCTGAAAATGGTTGGGATTATCAATATGGATTTTTGAATGAGAAAGCGTGGACTCCTTGTCGGTGCTTTCGGGAGGAGAAGCTGGGAAGGTCTCACTGTGGATGTAGGGTTCTGTGAAGGTAGAATAGTTTATCATGACAGTGGGAGGAGTACCATTATATTGCTTCAGGAGGTTGACGTGGCACAGCTGGGTCTTCCGCCGCCTATCTGGAGTCTCGAGAACGTAGTTATGGTTGTTTCTGCACTCCTTGATGCGGTAGGGTCCGGAAAACCTGTTTTGTAAAGGAGAACCTGGGATAGGGAAGTATGCTAGTACGAAGTCTCCTGGCTTAAATTTTCTTACTTTGCTGGTCTGGTCGTAATGAGTCTTCATCCTCTCCTGGGCTTTCAATAGATTATCATGGACAAAACGGTGGACTCTCTCTAGAATGTGTTGAAGGTTTTGAAGAAACTGGGGCACATTCTGATGCTCACGGAAGGTGGCATCTCTTAGAGAGTCTTTGAAAGCCTTAAGGGGAGTACGGCACTTACGGCCGTAGAGCATCTCATAAGGAGATACTCCTAGGGACTCATTGGGAAGACTTCTGTAAATGCACATTATTAAATCAATTTGCTTATCCCAATCCTTACAGGTTTCACTACAAAACTTTTTCAAGAGTGCTTTGATAGTCTGATGACTACGCTCAGGAGAACCCTGTGAAGCAGGATGATAGGGGCTGGACAATACCTGTTTGATGTTGAACTCCTCCAGTGTCCTTTTGAAGAGATCACTGGTGAAGTTGGTACCACAGTCGCTCTGAATCTCCCTGGAAAATCCATATTGAGTGAAGATCTTCAATAGATGCTTTACAACTGTAGCAACCGTGATGTTCTTCACTGGAACTGCTATGGGAAATCTGGTGGTAGGACACAGGATGGTTAAGATATAGGCGTTACCTGAACTGGTCCGAGGTAAAGGACCAACACAGTCTATTATAAGTCTGTGGAAAGGTTCCGCAGGCACCTGTATGGGAATCAGTGGCGCTCTGGGAATGGAGATGTTCGGTTTGCCTGCCATCTGACATGTATGACACTGTTTTACGTACTGTTTGACGCTATTTACCATACCTGGCCAGTAGTAGTCTTGACGAATTTCATGGTAAGTCTTGTTGAATCCGTAGTGGGAGAGTGCTCCGTGGGCCAGGTGTAGAATAGTGGGCCGCAGGCTGGTAGGAATCACAAGTTGTTCGATGTTGGCCCAATCGTCTCCTCCTTCAGTTTACTGGGTCTATATCTGCGGTAGAGCAAGTCGTTCTCTAGGAAGAACCCAGGAATACTGTCGGGTTGAGTCTCAGCCTGGAAAAACAATGGTGTTAAGGTAAGATCTTCCCTCTGCAACTTACGGAACTCCAACTTGGTCAGATTCGGGGGTAGTTTCTGAGAGTCTTGAGGGACAGCGGTAGCAGTAGAGTCAGCTGGCTGTGGACGTGCGGCTTGTGCACGGGTGGTCACTAGAACCGGAGGAGAAACTTCATCACTCTCTTGAACCTCTGCTGGAACATACTCTAATATAGGGTTAATTGGCACAGAGGTACACACCTGGGGTTTGTCCATGACGATCAGGTTGGTCGGTTGCAGGTCTTCTGCCAAGTCGTTGCCTAGGAGAAGTTGCACTCCAGGCATGGGAAAAGGCTTTTCCCTGACGGCGACTTGGACTTCTCCGTTCACGTAGGGACAATCCAGGTGGACTCTGGCGAGAGGGTAAGGAGTGGTAGCAGTGAGGTCAGTGATGAAGACAGTTTCTCCGGTGTAGGCGATGTTGGGCACAGCCGACTTCAAGATGATCGATTGAAGAGCCGCTGTGTCCCTCAAGATCTTCAATTTGAAACGTCCCTCCGGATTTGAACCGTTGGCAGAGACAGTTCCAGTATACAGGTGGTTACTGAAAAGAGAAAGATCATAAACATTAACACCAACATTCATCACAGGCTTACCGGACTTAGGAGGAGTTGGTTTGGGTTTCTGTGTGTCAGTGGTTATTTTGTATTGAGACTTACCACACTTGTCTATGGTATGTTCATAGAGTCTACAATACTTGCATTACAATTGCGAGCCAGCCTGTTCGGTACTCGCTTTCTCGTAACTGTACCACGACTTCTTACTGGAGGATGGTTCGGGTGTCAGCCGGTGGATGAGGCTGTAAGTGTCAGCCGACTTAGCACACTTCAGGTAGTCGGTTTCTTCTTTATCTGCTAAGTATAGACGGACAGGAGGCGGCACACGCCTCAAGAATTCTTCAACAAGCATCAGGTTGACCAGTTCTGTAAAAGTAGAGACATGTGCTGCTTCCAGCCATTTCATAAAATATCTCCGTTTTGTGTTAGCAAACTCGAGGAAGGTAGTGGTACTTGCCTTCAGGTGCTCACGGAATTTCCTTCGATAACTTTCTGTGGAGAGGAGGTAGGCGTCCAACACTGCTTGTTTCAGAGTCTGGTAGTCATTCTCAGACGCCAAAGTACTGAGTGTGACTGCAGCTCTACCTGTAAGATGGACTCTGAGAAGTGTGGCCCACTGGTCGACAGGCCAACTGAGTTGATTAGCAAGGGTTTCAAAGGTGGTAAAAAACACATCAACTTCTGCTTCTACAAAGGATGGCATCAACTTACTTGCATGTGATATATTAAAACTGACGGGAAGATTGGCAGTAGCTTGCTGGCGTTGAGCGAGGTGTGAAGTTTCCAACGTGAATTCTCGTTGACGACACTCTAGAGCCAGAGTCGCTTGTTGCTTGTCATGTTCGCGTTGCATCTCCAACTCGCATTGTTTTGTTTCAAGCTGTACTCGTTCCCGCTCACGGAGTATTGCAACTTCACGTTCCTCGAGGGCGTTCCTGGAGTAGTCTGTTTGTCTACAAACAGACTACTAAGTCGAAACCAGAACTGAAAAATTCGTTGGTATTACCATATTCTGAGGGTCTAGTAAATCTTGCCCCAGCCCTGAAGAACCTTAATATTAATCTAGTGTTCAAAAATGATAATACAGTTAAGTCCATGTTAATTAAGAACTCGCCCTCGTCTGTAGCAGGTTGTGTGTATTCCATCCCTTGTAATGAGTGTGCATGTGTTTACATCGGCCAGACAGGTAAATCTCTTTCCTCGCGTTTAAAACAGCATTCATACGCTATTCGTACAGCCCAGCAATCCAGTACATTGTATTTACATTCCAGTTTATGTAATCATTCTATCGACTTCACAGGGGCAAAATGTATTGTTATAAGTAAGGATTTTGTTGAACGAAACGTGATCGAGTCTGCTCTGATCAAACATTGTAACAACAGCCTTAATGTGAGCCCCGATATGTACAAGTTGGATCCCTATTTAAGCCTCAATATAGCACGTCAAAACAATATAGCAATCATTTAAACACGTATGGCACTTGGAGATATTAATAGGAGCTGCCTTGTATGGGCCAATAGGCCTTCTGCAGTTACCTTCTTTCTTATAATTCCTTTCCTCCACTTATTTTTGGTGGTCAGGTGATCTGCCCAGGCGGATATAAAGGTCTGATCAGCAATCTTATCTTCATTCTACTTTGCTCTGATGAAGGCGACTTAGCCGAAAACGCGTTAAGCATTTTCTATTTTTCATATGTGGTTATTCTGCATACTTGGATCAGTGTTTTTGTGATCATTGTTGCATATATATATATATATATATATATATATATATATATATATATATATATATATATATATATATATATATATATATATATATATA